>NW_010336190.1:15509-32011 GCF_000700745.2 Antrostomus carolinensis | reverse complement strand
TATATTTTTTTTTTAAGGTCAATAGCAAGATATTTTGCTACCAAGTGTCTCATGATTCAGTAATTACTGTGATTGCCACTATCCCCTCACCTCTAGACCCCGTTAACCATGATGGCCACTGTCCTGAATGCAAGCTTTTGGTGGGACACACATGGCAAAAAGGTTTTGTGCTGACCCACACAACACCGGCTTTCACACAGCACCCCCTCTACTCCCCCCTCGCTTTTCCAGATCGCTACTAATAGCGTATAAGAAAAAAAAAAAGATATCCTTTGTGCCGTTTGGGGTTGCTGTAAGCTGTCACAAGTGTGTTTTATAGAGGCTGATTTTAATTTTGCTACCCAGGAGAGTAATAGTCCCAAGGAAATGAAGCGTCTTTCTGCTATTGTTGTATATCCGAAGGAAAAATCCTGGCACATAATTGGCTAAAAAATAGTAGTGTGATGAGTCAATAAATTTCTATTGTGTAGCTTTCTCTGGGTGAACAATACTATGTTCTGGGGTAGCGTTAAACAATTAGTTCACATATCATACAAATAAGCGCATCCTAGATGGATGCATGTGGGGGTAGCAGGAATTATTCATCTCTGGCCAATCAGACAGCAGTTTTTATTTATTTCAGCGTTGAACAGAATACCTCTCTGGGCTCTGGGAGACCTTGTGAGCAATTGGAAATACAATAACTTTAGAAGGAAAGCCAGCAGTTTTTCCTCAGTCTCAATCCAGAATAATAATATATGACAATATATCCTGTTCCCACCACTATTAGCCTTTCTATCCCCAAGTGTGTAAATAGATAGCTATGCAGGATTGACAGACCTCTTCACAGAGTATGTCCTGCCATGGGGCTCCCTGCTCTCTTTCTCTAGTGGAGGAGTTATTGGCGTTCATGTTTCCACCAGTACAAGGCAGAAAGAGATTAGTCCTTCCCCAGGTCCATCAGAAATGAGTAATAAGGCCAGAACCTTAGTCTGTGTAAATGCAGCTGGCTGTATTGAGGAAAGTAGGATGAAACAGACTGAAAATCAGCCATAGCGTTGCTTCTGAATTTCAAGCATCAGCTCTCTCCATAGTGCTATTTAAAAGCTAAATACTGTATTTTCAAATATATGCACCAAAAACATTTACAAGAAATGTGCTTTCCTCTTTGAATGGTTCTCACCATTTCACTTAAGTTGTTTGAAGTAGTTCTGTGTAAATTTCTGCAGTTATTTTTATTGCTTTGTGTTACAATAGTGCCTAGAAATCTGAACCCTTTTGCTAGATGCTGTTCAAACACGTCCTAAAGGACAATCCCTTCCCAGAAGGTTTGCAGGCTAATTCCTTACCCTCAGAATAGAACTTAATTCCTGGATTTAATTTTCTTGGTACATTTGAGTTCTTGTATCTCAAGAAAACTTCATTTTTCTCTGTTCTCATTTAATCCCAATTACTGCCTAATTGGAAGTTAATGTTTTTTGAAGGGGCACTACCAAGAGAATTTTCAAGCAACTTGCAACGTGCAGGATTCTGTGAACCAGGTCTCTACAGATGGTGCATGCCTGCAGACCTGACTAGACCTCTCTGAGGCATTAAGGAAAAGTTTAAGATTTTTCATTTTGTGCAGAGAGATTAGTGATCCCCAGCTGTGCCTGAGAGCATCCATTCTTCACAGCTGGTCATTCTTATTAATCCCCAGGAAATGGCCTATATTCTAATCTGTTGATTTTTAAGTACAAACTGAGCAAAACCCATTTAAACACAGTAGTGTAAAAATGGAAGCATACTTTGTGATGGATCACGTTTGTGAAGAAGTAATTTCTGTGAGGGTAAAAAAATGATACCCTAGGTTCACCTCTGGTGTTTATTTTGAAGTGTCACAGTCAAACGTAATGGGAGAACATAAGCATCCCAGACACTCTTCTTAATGAACCCAAATGTGTTTTTAGTCTGACTGTTGTTTTTTTGTCTTTACATGGGAAGAGAGATGTTGGCATGGAGAAGCACCAGGCCATTATGACAATTTGGATTAACAGGCCAGAAGCCAGCAATGCTGTAGACCAGGAAGCTGCTGCTTTATTTTTTACTGACCTTCAATATGTTTGAAGTGGATTTCTCGAGCTGTTTCTTGAAAAATTTGAAGTTTCTTAGGACTATCAGCCCTGAGGGTGAATGGTCAGCAGTTTACTATGGTTAGAGCTTGTTATGGGTCTTGTGTGCTTTCTAACCTGATAAGTATGGGTTAAATTGAGTGCCAGTATCTCTGTTTCTCAGGTGCGTATTCTCCAATTGTAGGGACTGTGCCTGGCCATCTTCATTGTGACACAGGTCATCTTAGTTTGTGTACCCAAGGCCTTAGATCAAGTAAGCAGGTATTAAACTCCTAGTTCCCTCCTAGATGGTGCTTGGCTTTTTCCAGACTTCTAATTACTCGAGCACTCTAATTTATCATTCTGCTGGTCAAGAACGAATCCCAGCTAAATTATAAAGTGTGTGCTTTGCAAAAGAACTTGCTAAAAGCACAGACTTTTCTCATAAGCCACGTAAGAGAGTTAAAGACACAACAGAGTGAGCAGCAGAAAATAGAAACTCCCAGCCCTGACCTTAATGCTCCAGAGGCTTCTGAGGGCTTTGGTCAATATGCTGAAGAAAAACTGGCACAGCTGTTCTTGTTCCTGCTTCTCCAACTGCAGCGCTTCTTTCAAGCCCCAGGTCAGCTCTCTTCCTGTGGCTGCATCTGTGTTTAAAAGTAGTTGAGTTGTGAATGCTCTTCGCTTTCTGCTGGAGAGTTTTTACTGTACCAGCTCTTCCTTAGGGATAGCTAGGCAGAGAGTTGGGTTCTAGTTGTTTCCAATCCCTTGCTTTCCCTATGGCAAAGCTGTTCTTGCTGGTACTTTCCAACAATGGTTCGAGTTTACTTTGACGGATGTCATGAACAAGCTGTGTTACCAGAGTTAGCTGTCAAGGGAATGGTTTAACATACAGTGATTCTTATAACTGTAAATGATATTTCACCAGGGAAGAAAAACAAAATAATAATTTTCTAAACAGTATGAGTTTGGTTGTTTTTTTTGTTTGTTTTGGTTTTTTTTTTTGGTTTTTTTTTTTGTTTTTTGCCAAAAAAAGATTGAAATTTGGACTTTTCTGTATTAAGAAACCCCCTCTGTCCTGATGTCTCCATGACTGAAGATGCTCAAACAGCTGGGCATTAGGAAATAAAAAGGCCCGAATGGGTTTATTTTACACCTCTACTGTCTCTTTTCCCTTCTTAAAAGATGGTTGCATGAAAGAATAATGAAATTATTTGCATTTCTGTGCATTACATAAGTGAGTAATAAAATATTATTTGCATCTATTTAAGGCAAAAAGTTCTTAATCCTCTATATTTTTCAACAACTGGATGAAAATAGACGTGTAAAAAGCTTAGGTTCTGAAATACTCAACATTTTTCATAGAAGTCCACTCGTATTGAAATTAAAATTGCGGCTAGGTGAAACATTTGAAAACACCATACTGATTTTCTTTGGTGCTTGCTGTAAAATACATCTTTGCTTTGTTTTGAGTTTTAGTAAGAATTATTTTTGTGCTTTTTTTAAAGATGTAGAGCAACATCTTTATAAGAACATTCAGTATCTGAGTTTCATCCATTGTAAAACAGTGTGGCTTCCTTTATTTCCTCCCACAAAGAGTCTAGTCTGGTGATTATTTTAATTGCAGTGATTGGGGTACTATGTGACTTTTGAGAATGTTTATTGTCCTTACATGGACATACAAGACATAGCTTGTATGAAATGGCAAAAAACTCAAATGACTTATTTCATTCCATGCTAGCATGTCTGTGAGGATGAAACATAGGACGTATCTCAGGTAGTGAATTAGTCAGGAACAAGGGTGTATTTCTGAAGTCTAGCTCCTGGACATCCTCTCTTACTGTGTTTTCTTTCATGTCTTAAGTATACAAGCTGGGTTGCTTCTACATGACACTGAACTGGAAGATGCACTCCAGTGGCTGTGCTCCAACCACTGACCAGTGGACTGTCCATGGGACCGCACCAGTGCTAAAGGAAAGTAAAACCCCATTGAAATATATGTTAGCAGCAACAATTTTCATCACACAGTCAGAGAATCATAGAATACCAGGTTGGAAGACTCCTCAAGGACCATCTGGTTCAACCTTTCTTTGCAAAAGCACGGTTGAGACAAGACGGCCCAGCACCCTGTCCAGCTGAATCTTAAAAGTGTCCAATGTTGGGGAATCCACCACTTCCCTGGGGAGATTGTTCCAATGGCTGATTGTTCTCATGGTGAAACATTTTCCTCGTGTCCAATCAGAATCTCCCCAGGAGTAACTTGTACCCATTACCCCTCATCTTTTCTGTCCGAGTCCTTGTAGAAAGGGAGTCTCCATCTTCTTTTTAGCCACCCTTTAAGTGTTGGAACATGGTGATGAGGTCTCCCCTAAGCCTTATTTTCTCAAGGCTGAACAAACCCAATTCTCTGCCTTTCCTTATATGGCAGGCTTCCCAGTCCCTTGATCATCTTCGTGGCCCTTCTGGACCCTCTCCAGCCTGTCCACATCTTTTTTTTGTATAGCAGGGACCGAAAGTGAACACAGTATTCCAGGTGTGGCCTGACAAGCACTGAGTAGAGTGGGATAATGACTTCTTTATCTCTGCTGGTGATGCTTTTGTTGATGCAACCCAGCATCCTGTTGGCTTTCTTTGCTGCAGCAGCTCACTTTTTACTCATACTGAGCTTGTTGTCCACCAGGACGCCCAGGTCCCTTTTCACAGAGCTGCTCCCCAGCCAGGTAGATCCTAGTCTGTGCTGCACTCCTGGATTATGTTTTCCCAGGTGCCAGACCATACACTTGTCCTTGTTGAACTGTATAAAGTTTTTTGGGCTGTTCTATTTGTTAGTATAGCCATAGCCAGAGGCACATGAATACAAACCCCAACGCAGTGAACGAGAATGTGCGTGTTATTTAATGTGTCCATCTTATTCATACTGTGTTAATTGATCTTGAAAGTTGATATGTAAAACTCAGCTCTGGAAACTGCAACCCTGCACCCCACTTCAAAGAATATATTAAAGAAGTTTTGTGAATTGTCAAATAAAGATAGCATAACAAGGAGAGACATTATTAATTGCTAATTAGAAGTAAGTGCCCTGCCATTGCCTAGGTGGGGAGCAATTGTATCTATTGTTGATCACTAAAATATTATGAGTGCTCACTGCACCAGTTCCTGCAGTTAGATCAAAGGCAGTTATTTACATTTGCAGGGTAAAATCTTAGCAATGACACCTTGCATTTGGTTCAGTAGGTCCAGCACTTATAACTAATTTCCCTTATTATTATATTAACTTCTTTTTTTTCTGCATGTATGCACTTGCCCTCTGGTTTAACTTTGAAACTGTCCAGCCTTGGAGCTGATTTTCTCTGCTGTAAATGCAAAGAGAGTAAATTGAAGGCATATTCTGCCCCCAAATTAACTAAGTTAGTATTTGAATCTCTTTTCTGTAATTTAAAATACTAAAAATATATGCAGATGCACATATGTGTAATGTATATAGGTACATATGCATAAGCTGTGCACCCTGGATTATCAAATGTTGATTATTAACCTTTTAAATATCATTAATAAAAATGGAGTAATTCATTTTTATATGGTGAATTTTCAACATGCTTTTAAAAACACAAACTAAATAAGTGGGACTCACTTGGTGTTTCTGAACTGGAAAAGTCCAAATCCAATCTTCCTGTTGTTTTTTGAGAGAAAATGTCTGTTTCAGGGAAGAAGCAGTTTGAACATCCAACCTAACATTACATTTCTAAGTTTGGAGATGGCCAGGCTTTTGCAAGCTAGTCTTGTCCAGTGAAATTTGTTTTGCTAAACTGATTGAATCAAATTTTTAAAAATCAAATGAAAACTTGACCAATCTTTCCTTTGATTTATACCAAAAAAGAATGTAGCCCACTGTATAAGAGGTTATTTCCTGGTAACTGCAGATATGAGCACCCTGCTGGTTGCAGCCTGATGGGATCTTGGCTCTTCTGTGATTTTTATTTGAATGGAAGTCATATATGTGGTGGTATAGTGACTAGCAAGGAACACACTCATGATGTTAGTCATCCTATTTCTCAAAGACACACAAAAATGATGAGTGTGTCAGCCTTTTGATTTATCATCCTATGAGTGTCAGAGGAGATAGCCTAGAACTTCAGGAAGAACAGCTCCCCTTTCCTCCCAGCCCTGGAACAGCTTCGTTCCTTCACTCCAAGGAAAATATGCTGGGCCAAATTTCTGTAGACAATATCTTCATTTACTTGCGTAGAGTTTCAACCTCTATGAATTTAGCTGCCTTTTTCTTCTCTCATGTCTCACAGTTTCTGTAGTATGATTCACAATATCTTTTTTTTTCCCCTGCAAAGGTAGCTAACGCCAAAATCTTGAAAAACACAGATATGCCTGTTATTCAGAATGATATCGTATTCTCTGCAAAAAATATCTGTGTTCCTGAGGTTATCAGCTGCTTCTGAAAACATAAATCACAAGGTTGTTTGCTTATGTTTTGTTTTGTGGGAGACTTTTAGGTTTTGCAGTGCCTAAGCTGATGGCATCCTTACACAGTGTGACATTAACAGATGCAAAATTCCTCCCCTTGTGCTTTAAACTAGCCAGTCAGCGTGACCTTTTGGCTCAGGCAGAGCTGTTGTCTGTATGCCTTTGGGACAGTTGCTGGCATCCTTGGAGTGAGGTAGAGAAAGCCTTTAACTCTTCACAGTGTCTGAATGAACATGGCCAGAGTTACCTTTACAGAGGTGTAACACAAAGGACTCCTGACCACCTATTCAGAAAAAAATCAAAACCCTTCTAAAATACTTTAACTTGAGCATTCGGAAACACAAACACTGGCAATGGCAAGTAGCTTTTGAAAACTTCACCCTGAGCTTAGCTATTCACTTTTTTTCTGAGTTTCCAGACTGTTGGTTATTCTATTTCATAATACTTATGACATGATAACAATACTAATATGTACATAATTACAAAGCCATGCCACTTTTTATCCAAAGGAAAAAGAGGTGAAAGGAAGGAATTGGAAGCAGTGGTATTTTAAGTCCTCCAAATTTATGACAATTATTGTAACACACTTTAAAAAAAAATTAAAGATGGAAAAAAAGAAAAGGCCTTGTGCGTGATTTACAGCTTTATTTTCTTAGGGCATACATATGAGTTATATATAGCACATAAATGAACTAAAGTGAGAAAATTATAACATTGAATTTTGCGGCCTTTCACAGTGATTCTGCCTGTTAAACTGTACAAGGGAAATTCCTGCTTTCCTTTTATGTTTTGGAGATTTTTTTTTTGTGTTGTCATACAGTCTGGTATTAAAGTAAATGCTGTGTTCTGATTTCCATCAGTGTGGTTTAATCAGCAGCTGAGTTTTCTTGCAGCACCTAAAAATAACAATACCTCAGTCACCCAAAAATGAACATAGTTTTCTCTGTCTGGCCTAGTTGCAGGGACAGAGGAAGTATAATCCCAGTGATGAAGAAATATGGCTGTAGATTACGAGGGGATATGTTTCTGGCTTATGCTGTCAAATCTCTCTGGAAATATATTAAACATCTTACTCTGTGTGTCCATCCTTAACAGGCAGGGCACACGGCAGTTACATGCCAGCAGTCTCCCATTTTGTGGTACATGCACAGCCTTGAGAAGCACATACCATCCTCCCTTGTCTAGAATGCTCAAATTACATCATTTGCCTAACCTCCCTTTGGGTACCCCTTCATCTTGGCACGAGTCATTGTAAGGCTTGCTTTGGCTCTGTGCTTGTTCTATTTTCAATGACACGTCTTTGTGGAATGTAGTATCTCTTCAGGGCATAATCAGTCAGGGTAAAAGAAAAGAACATGGGACAAATTACCAGACAAATCACTGCAATGCTGATATCTTGCTGATAGGCAAGAATCTCCACCATCAGCATAGCAAGTATCTTATTTTGTTTAATTGTTATATTTGCTTTTTGGGAAGCAATGTCTTGATCACAGTGAGTGCATGCTAAGCTTCTCTAGTTTTGTCACAGCACTGATGGTTGCCACACCAAGACATTTGGCATCTTCTCTACCTTTCAGTGAGCCCTGGTTTTTGCATGGATGCTCCATAGTGACAATTAATTCTTCCTACTGCTCCTTAAGAGAAGTAGCAGGGATTTTTTGCAGTGAAACTGTGTGTTAGACTGCAATTCAGGTGTTCCATATGGTGGACAAGGCCTCTTTGGGCCTGAGAGAGCCGGTCCTCCTGTGAGTTTGTTCAGGATGCAGACTGGGACTTAAAAGTTCTGCCAGTAGATCCCAGCTCCACAGACATCCTGGAGAGGTTGGGTTTCATAGTACTACCAACTGTGTTATTACTGTTGGTCTGCAGTGGGAAGAAAATCCCTTCATAGAATCATAGACTGGTTTGGGTTGGAAGGAACCTTAAAGATCATCTAGTTCCAACCCCCCTGCCATCAGCAGGGACACCTTCCACTAGACCAGGTTGCTCAAAGCCTCATCCAGCCTGGCCTTGAACACTTCCAGGGAGGGGGCATCCACAACTTCCTTGGGCAACTTGTTCCAGTGTCAATTCTTTCATGACATTCTTGAATGGGGATTTGTTCTTTAAAATCTCTTTGTGGAGTCCTGCATATACATGCACCCATAAAATAAGAGTTTGGGCCTGTCTCTGTGTCCTCGGACATTACCCACTGGTTTCGGATAGATGTGAGAAAAAACAGCCCTATGCCACAGAACTGTGAATCCTACGGTGTTAAACATCAATCTGAACTCAAGAACGGAGGTGAGCAGGGCACTACAGAGAACTGCCTTTGCCTCTCATTCACAAAATATGTTGTCTTGGATGACCCCTAAGTTTGTTGGCCAAAACACTTTAGACCTCCTTTGGTACATTACATTGTTCTTCCCAGTTCAGACAACTGGGTTTAATTTTCAACACATAATTATTCTACACTTCTTTGTGCATTCTCTCTTCATCTCCCTGAAACTAAATGCATTTTGACAGTTACCACCAAGAAATAAAAAATGTTATATTCCGTGGTTCATTGGATGTAGTACTGGAAACTCAATCATTCCTTTTCCGCATAAGTGCTACCATAGACTGTATTGATTTTGATTTGGAATAAATAACTGTGTGTTTTGCCTGATCCTGTATATCCCTAGGAATCTTAAAAGTTCAAAGGCCCTGTCTAGAACATATATTTGAACATTATTAGGTCTGGTCCACAGTCAGTGGCTGAATAGCCATAGAGCCTACTTCAGATACAGTCTGAAAACCTGCTTAAGCATAATAGTTGAACCCCGTCACGTGGCTTTCACAGATGCAGATTTAATACTCTTGAACAGTAGTTCTTTGGAGACTCTTAGCCAGAATAAGCATTATTTCTTTCAACCATTTATGAAACTTTTTTCTTTCTTTTTTTTCTTTTTTTAAATTTCTACCCCTGATATTTTCTTCACTTCATTCATACTGTAAGCTTGAATAAAAAGTTTGTATCAGTATCTCTTTAGCATTTGTGGGTGAAAAAAATCTTGGTTATCTATAAATCTGTTTTCAATTTGAGATGCAGGTAGGCGTTTAGGTTTATACAGCTGTTGCTGACGCTCAGTGTTCATGAAGTGCTCCTTTTTAAAGTCTTCCAAAAAGTGGTTTCATGAGAGATTTGCATATGCATTTATTAATCTGCCACAGCACTGGGACGAGCTCGTGTGCTGAGATATTCCTCTCTTCTTTCAAGGACATTTTTGAACTAAATTTTGACAATCTCAAGGATAAAGAACCAGCACACCTTTTTTGTGTTTTTTCCACTTTCAATATAAGGCCTTTTTCCTATACTCAGGGGAATACATCCTTGTCTTTACAACAAGGCCAAAAAAGAAGTTGAGAAGATAGTCCAAAGACATGAATTCATTCTTAATCTATTGGCAGGCAAAACATCTCGTTAGGACTCAATATATTGTCTTGGCAGGAGAATCCCTTGTTGTTCATTATGGGGTGACACAACTGCATCACACACTTCCATTGCAGGAAAACAAAGTCTGTTTCATCTTCTCTTCCTGATGTCATACATACAGTGACAAAACTTCAATCTCAATCTGCACTTTTAAAAGAATTAATTTTAATAGATTGAATCAGCTGTTTGTATCCTGGCCTTAGCTGGCCTCATAAGCTGATAGCATTTTGTGTCAGGCATTCAGTCTTTGTAGGCTTCTTTCTTTTAGTTTTTCTCTATGCATCTGTGTCTGGAAAGGGTGCTTTCTTCCTTTGGGGAAGATGAAGTACCTCACTCTCTTTTCTAATTTGTAATGTTTTACCATACGTTCAGTAGCTGAGCAATAGGGATCCCAGCAAAGAGGAAGAACACCATTTATCTGTGAATGAAATTTTTTGGATGGGTTTACAAAGCACTGCAAAGCAGTGGGCCACATTTTCTGTTAGTGTACCTTGGCACGTCTCTGTACTTGAGAGGATATGCTGACTGCTGCCAGGGCAGGGCCTTGTGCACAACTTTTCTTAGCCCCCCTGGATAGAGCTGTTTGCCTGAGGAGAAGGCAGAGGTGTTCATTTAGGAGTTGCCATTCTTGAGTCCTGTAACAGATGCTGAGGCATGTGCTTGTGTAATGAAAAAGGTCCTCAGGAGGTGGTGAACATCTGGCAAAGCCACATTAGGGAAGAGGCTTGTCCCCTCAATGCTGCCTTGGGTTAGAGAGCACTAAAATGAGGAGTAGAAAGAGGAACTATTAGGCTATGAGGGAAGAATTAAAGTTGTCTGTATAGCTTTTTCTGCCGCTGTCTTTTATATGCATTAGTGCTTTTATGACTTGCTAGTTCTCCAACAAGCTATGTAATAGATGTAAAAAAAAAAAACCCAAACCAAAACAAAAACTTAGGTGTGCATTAGCCTATTGTAACGTTAAGGAAATGGATGTTACTCAGCTTGTAGTGAGAAATGGAGTGCTGCTGCAAGCTGCTCAGAATATCCTCTGGCTTTTCCCTGTTTTCCTTGCAGTTTTGAGATACAAGTTACACCTTTGTAAGGACCTTTGAATTTCCACAGTGGTGTAAACAGGCATTAATGTAAGTAAGAACAGAGTGCTTTGCCTTCTTTTGCTTATATTTTATGCAGCTGAAAGTGAGAGCTGTATTAGAACTGTCACTTCCCATTTAAATATCTTAACTTATGAATCGTATTTTCAGCTAGTTTAAATTAGTGTAATCTCAATGATATGTCAAGGAAACTACCTCAGTTTACTGGCCCTCTATCCCTAAATATTACTTATCTATAGGGTCCAAAGCCTGATTGAATATTATAATTAAAATAATTTCTAAATGAAACTAAAACATTTGAAAGCAGGATACATGATTAGCCTGTACTTAAGGACATATTTCTAGCTGTTAGGTTTTTTCACTATGTTTGAACAGGTCTATCAAACATTACAGCCCATTATGAAATGCTGTAGTCTGACCTCAAATCAGTTTCACAAGTGAGGAAGCTGCTAGTAACCCCTTCTGCAGAGAAGCAAATGACTGGAGAAAGCTGGGCTCGGTTGCAAACGATGCACAATGACCGCACTGAGGCTTTGACAGCCAGGGATCTGAAAATGTGGGAATTATAACCTGGTGTCACCCAGGGTTAAAGCTGCTCCCATTGAGGCAGGGCTGCAGCTCGTATGTGGCTTGGGTAATGTATTTGCAGGTTTTTAGAACTGGGAGAGCTTAACTCGCTATGAATTAAACTGTAGGCTTTATGATAGACAATAGACATCACTGCACTTCTATTGATTCCTTTTGAAAATAATGCCTTCCTAGCTCTGTGCTGCAGACAATGAATGGGTTGGAAAAAACTGATGATTGCTTAAGATTTATATGTAAAGTTTTCTAATCCAAATCTGTTGTCTCAAATGTTCGTACTTTTTTCTCCCCCAAATTCTGAATTAAGCAATCAGGGCAACATAAATTTCCAAATAAAAGCAAACAGTGGCCTTTCAGCCTCCCCAAAAACCAGCTTTTGGACAGCCACTGAGGGGGGGGGAAAATATGTTAACAATGCTTAAAGCTGCACTGAGCCCAAAATGAAGCTTTTTGGGTTCGCTGCTGCACAGTCTCGCTTTTCCGCAACATTTCGCAGGAGGTAATTTCTGTGCTGGTTATGATTTGAAAGGGCTGGCCTGTACCCCGACCTCAATCAAATTGGAACAACATGTCACCAAAGGTCCTGGTCCCATGGTATGTGCTTGGAAATACAACTCCCCAGTGTGGAGAGGTTTCTGGCAATTCAGTGAAACTAAACTCGATTTCCATGGTTAGAAATTGCTGCAGGAGCATTTCATTGTGTTGCAGTTGCCGTGTTCTGTATGTTTGTGCGTGTGGGGTGTGTGTGCTTGCACGTGTGTGTGTCGCTGCTTTACTGCTAACAGTTAAGGCAACTCTGAAAGTTTGATTTGTGGACAGAAATGACAAATTTCTGTTAAATTATTGACACAGGAGGGAAAATACTTTTCTCTTTTGAAGTTAACTAAAACCAAATGGGATTGTTTCCCCAAGGGACAAGTAGGAGTTTAGTTATGATGCATCCCCTCCCAGAAATCTTTCAAATTATACATACTGTACCCTCTGTTTATATAAATATGAATTACACGATTGTGTGTACAGGGTCATTTATAGTTCAGATGGAAATGCAATGCTGCGAGGCAGAGGCTATAGAGAGATCGAGGGGATTCTAGGATCTACCGTTTAACCCTTTGCAAACATGGTACATTATGTGGCTTTGAGGAGATCTGGAAGAAAGCTTTGGCTGGGCATGAAATGGAGACACCCTAGTTTGGCTGGTAAATCTGTATTTCCATGCAGCTTTAAATGAAGGGAGAGAGGCAGGTCATTTCTCATTTATATGGCATACTCTGATTGTACATTGTTGTTGATGGTGACAACAAACAGTTTATGCTCTGCATTAAATTTGCTTATGTGTTCTCATCCAGCTGTGAAGGTCAAATTTTGCAAGGGATGTTTTCCCACATGCAGGATAACAAATTTGTCAGATTGACCTAAGGGTTGTTCTTTTCCAATTTGCCAGTGATTTCTTTTTCATTTCAGCTAACTTAATAATAGTTGGTTTAAATGTCGTTAGGCCATAAATAAGTTGTCTTCTGAAACATTTTTTTTTTCTCTGTCAAACCATGGTGTTTCTGTATGTCAGTGGAAATACATATTTCTAGCTGGGTGTCTTTCTATCTTTTAAGCTGAGAATTTATCAAATTTAATTTCACCACAGGACATTCAGTTATGTTTTTGCTCTTATTGTCTATATCCTTGGACTTCACTTTCTACTGCCTTACGTCTCCTGCAAATTCTCTGAGGACGCTTAGACAGAATTGACAGAGTTCCCTAATTTAGTAGCTCTGGGCAGTCCAAATATGATGCATATAAAGTAAGAATGTCATGACTATTGCCTTGTAGACAAAAAGTTTTGTTCCCAATCTGTTCCCCTCCCAATTTCATCAGTTTTCCCAAAAGCCTTGCAAGCTTTGGGTAGTCTGTGGCTCATTTCATCTCTAAGAATGCCTTCTCTCCACAGAACATCCCACTTAGATGAACTTTTCTACTGTGTATGGGATTTAATCATCACTGAATACTTGTGGTGTCACCTAAAGACTGTCAGGATCAGGCTAATGTATATGTTCTGTCTTCCTAAGACAGAGGGTTAGACCGAAGTCCTGGAAAGCTGATTGACATTGATTTGGAGATACTTCTTAGCATGGGCAAAGAAGGCATGGCATCCAGCAAGAGCTCCTGAGCCAGTTCTTCAGGTGACCTCTTTTTGCAGTGTTGGTGGCAAGCAGGGTGCAGGGTTTATCTGGTGTATTAAAAGATGTATTCCACTCCTCTGCTCTTGTGGGTAGAATCCTTTCCATGGTACCTCTTAGGAGAGCTGTCCCTGCTTCGCAAGGAAATAAAGGCTGACTGCAGCATCAAACACTCCTAAAAACGGTGCCCTGTACTTTCAGAGCTGGCTGTGGAAGGACTTCTGTCTTACCCAGGAGGCTTGGGACACGTTAGCCTGTTACTGGCAGGGAGTATTGGTCAAGTGGCTTTTTCCACTGCTTCTGACCTATTTGCTGCCTTGTGTCCCATGATTGTTCTCCATTCTTTATAAATCGGTTTAGATGATATCAAGGGATGTGTTTACATTTCCATTAGCAGTGAATTTGCCAGATGCACATTCATAATGGCCTGTTAATAAAAAGTAACGTGGGTGGATACAGTTTCAGAAAGCAAACGCTTGAATTAGATACACAGGTATCAGTGTTGGATTCACAGGTATCAGTATCTATCGACCCAACACTATATCTCTTCTGGTCTCACCTCAGGTAATGTTAGAGCCAGCAAGGTCAGTAGGCTTTTCCAGTTGAAATGGAAACAGGGTAGTTGTATCACCTGAAATTTTTTAGCAGCTTCCTCTCATTTGGAGATCACTCTTGGTTTTTGACAGACAAAGCTATGTAACTAATACAGAGGGTTTGCTTCCCGAAAGTTAGTTTTCCAGATGCTTTATTCATGTAATCCTAAGAATGATAGCCTCAATGTACTTCCACTGAGCAAAATACCTGGGTTGTTTAAACCTGTGCATGGATCATTGCAAACAGCATCACAACTTCTTTCTTTTGCTAAAGGCAATAAGAAATCTGCTGCTGGCTTCTAAACCAGTTTGAGGTTGCCTAACGAAAGGTATAGGCTAAGACCTGTACCCTGTTTTTAAAGTACTGATGTGTTAAGAATATGGATTGTATTTTGTGACTCTTTACTCTCCACCTGCAGAATCTGCAGCATCAAATAAGAAGCGTGAGTATAAACTGGCCATTGAATAACTTTAGGCTGGAAATAGAAGGGTTCCCAGTATTAAGAGCTCTGGGCTTCTGGAAAAGCTTTCCAATAGGAGTAATGCAGGCAAGAACAAACTGACTAAATACTTGAAAGATGGATCATAAATTAATGTATGAAATGAGTATGCCAGAAGTGTAAAAGTCTGTGGGCTGGTCGTGGGACACAGGTTATTTCTCTACTAAGTAATCAGTGATGCTTGGTGCTTAGCATGGTCCATTTATGCCCCATTATCACAGAGATATTGCAATGTGAAATTTGAGCACAATGGGAGAAATGAAGCCAAGCTGTTAAGCAAGATGATATTCTATCAGTTATCACTCTCTATCATTGCTGTAGCAACAAGGTTATAGGGCTGCAATACCCAGCCAAAGCCATACTGCAGAAAAGAAGCTGATTATGTGAATTCAGTCAGCGGTTGTATTGGCATTATCCAGCATTTTTAGATCACTTCTCTACTCTAATCTTCATATTTTATATAATGGCATTAAGCTCCTTCTGCAGCCCTATATCCAGCCCTCCCAACTCAAACCCATCCTCTCCACAGATTGTTGAGCCCTGAGCTCAGCTGCCATAGCTATGGTGGTGTTCAGCTTACGTCCTCTGAAATCCAGCGCTCCTTCTCCCCTTTACCAACTCCCTGCAGCCCTTCATAACCTGCCTGGGTCCCTCCAGCTCCAGCCAGGCAAAAATGACAAGGTTCTCTTTGTCAGTAAAGAGATGTTAAGAAGAACTAAGGTAGGTAGGAAATGCAGAGAGAAAGATCCATCCTTTTGAAAATGCTATCTGGGCATTTTACAAACATTTTCACATTTGCGCAGTAGCACGCTGAACCTTAACTCTGTCATCTCCTTCATTATTTATCTCTACAGCTTTAATGGAACACTTTTGTAATGAGCCTCAGTAGAAGTAGTAATTACTTTTAGCTGGGTATTTATCAATGGTAATTTAAATGTTGCTTTGTCCTTTGTCAGATTTGTGCATTAATTCAAAGCTCAGTTCAGTTTTGAAGAGTGAATCCATGGAAAAGGTGGTGAGAAAAGCTTCATGCTCCTGGACTTTCTTGCTTAGTTTACAAGTGAAAACAGAGTGTTTTTTTCTAGATGTTAGCACCTAAAAATCTTAACTTGGGCTGGGAAAGTCAAAAAGGGTTCTCTATGCTATCTATGTGACAACCACTAACAAAGTTCCTATTATCCAAACTGCGGTTTGGGCAGCTGCATTGCCTAAAATAGAGATTTTCAGCTTGTGATACTTGGATCTTGGGGACTCCACAGATGGCTTCCGAGCCTCTGTGAAAAGTAACTAGGAAAAGAGCTTTGATATTAGAGTTAAATTTACTTTCAGAGCTGCACTTTTCCTATTGTGGAAAAACAAACAAACAAAAAACCAACAACAACTTTAACAATTTGCAAATTAAAAAAAAAAAATTGTCTAAGGTTTATTCTACAGTCAGATGGATGTTAACAGGCAATAGACTAAATACACAGTTGTTAATGGGGAGAGGTGTAGGGTTGTGTAGGTGCACCTGAAGATGTATTTAGGCTTGCAGTTGTAGGCTGTAGGCTGTGTAGGGGA
>NW_010336190.1:0-15447 GCF_000700745.2 Antrostomus carolinensis | reverse complement strand
CTTCTGTGTTGGAATTTAGAAATACACGTTCGGTAACTCTTGCTTAACATCAGTTAAAACCTTGGCATTGGGTGAGTGTTTGTTAGATTACCTTTTCCCTCATACAGGTCTGATTATAATGGGAGTGGATGTCATTCAGTTTTATTACGTTGATAGGTGTTTGGGATGGATCACACCAGAGAAGTCTCCAATAAATGAAGGTAACAGTACTAATAAAAACATAAACTCATCAAAACAAACCCAAGATCAGCATGCACAGCTGATGTGCATGGCTACACACAAAATTACTGCAATGGACAAGCTTGAAAATACTCCAGGTGAGGCACAGAACTGAGGTCTTGGATGAAATCTTTGCATCCTCCATCCTATTTATGCACCTATTTTCTGTGAAATTAGGTTCTTCTTTAAAACCAGTATATAAATATATATATAAGTATGTATTTTTAAAAAAAATTCAATGGCATTCTTCTTCACAAAGGTTTTTCTAAGCAGGGGCTGTTGAAAGAAGCAGGTACACAGTGCTGGTGGACTTGAAGTATCTCTTCTAGTTGACCGACACGCTTTGGAGGAAAGAGCTCTCTTCAGAGTCCTCTGCATCACTTTTTGAGGAAGTGTCTACAGAAAAGGCAAACACTGAATATCTAAAAATGCTGTTAGACTCACAGTCTCTTCTGTGTACATGTGCATGCACACTGATTTTACACAGGCAAAACCTTTATCTTGCTGCAAATTGCATTCTTAAACCTACAGGCATCTGGTTTACGTGTTGTCTAGCTTTGCAGATTTAAGGTTGCAAACCCAGTTGAGAATAAGACCTAATCCCTCATGATTTTCTCCCCTTAGTTTTTAATTAGTCAGCTTTTTAAATCAATAGCTTTTTAAGGCAAGCTTGAAAAAGAAGAAACCTTACAATGACTTCAGTTAGTGATAAGTGCAAAGAGGCTGAATTTGAATGGACCTTGAACAAGTGCCGGCAATGTTAGCAAGAGACTTTGTTAATATACAGTAATCGAAGATGACTGTAAATTATAATCAGTCAGAGCTGTCAACGGGAAAAGAAAGAGATAATTTGCAAATGCTGTTATGCTGGGTTTGGGAAGGGATGTGAGAAAAGACCATCATTTGGTCTCTTCTACAGTGGACTGAATGAAACCATGATGCTGCTAAAAAGGCCAAATGTACTAAAAGTGAGCGAAAGAAGAATTGTTTATTGGTTTAGTTAAATACTCCAAGTAATTTCTTTGAATATAGCGATAAAAGTGTATTTTCAAGTTTGTATTTTGAACATACAAATTTGCAGTGGCAATAAGTAAAAGACGTTTTTAAAGATATAAAGTGCTTGTTGCATGAAGGTATGCTTATATACATGAGATTAACTGAAGTTCTTAAGTTGCTTGATTCTTATTTAAATTGATGGGAACTCCTGATGTGATTTTGGAAATTCTTCTAGTGCTTCACAGCATGCTTGATCCTTAAATATGTTTAAAAATCCAGCCTAAATGACTGAACTAATATTATTTTACCCTCTTATTTACTACTTGAGGGGAATAACTTAACTTTCCTTTGGATTTTATGTTTATGGCTGATATTCACAGAGTTCGCAGTCACTATACAGGTGTCAGAGGCTGACAGGACAGGTATCCTGGGGAAGGAGCAGTGGTGTACTCAGGGTATTTTGCCCATGGGGTCAAAGGGAGGAGAGTTAGGAGGTGCTGGCTTCCTGCATGTGAGGGATGGAGACTTCCGCATCCACCCCTGAACAAACAGAGGAAAACCACAGGCAGCCCAAAACAGGACCAGCAAGGCTTTTGGGCAAGGGGCAATAGCAGGGGGAAGTTGTGGAAGCAGATTTTCAGACCTGTTTTGAGGGCAGGCTGTGATTTCAGTAGCTGGTTCTGTTGAACCAGCTCCCAGTGTATCTCTGGCGATACCTGCACTCAGTTTTACCTCCGGCTCCAGTCCCTCCAGCTCTTGCATTGATTGCATCTTCTTATTCTTCTGCAGCTCTTCACATTCTCTCTACCCTGGAAACAATTAGAAAGCTTTTGTAAAGTGAATAGTTCATTTACAGTGCTACCATGTCATTGGACGTTTCATTTATGCAGTTACTGTTAATTTAAATCAATTAACTGTTAATTTAAATTCCACTAAAAGCACACGTAGCAATTGCAACTACAGCTAAAAAATATTAAATTTAAATTCTATCACTATTTCCAGCAAAAATATTTTTTGCACAGACAATGAAAATGGAAGTTAAAAACATTAAGCATGCTTAATTAAAGCTATGGCACAAAGGACTATGATAGCTTATCCACAACTTAAACTAACTTTTTAGCAGGGCCTGTAGCGATAGGACAAGGGGTAATGGTTTAAAACTAAAAGAGGGGAGATTCAGACTAGATAAAAGGAAGAAATTTTTTACAATGAGGGTGGTGAAACCCTGGCACAAGTTGCCCGAGAGGTGGTAGAAGCCCCATCCCTGGAAATACTCAAGGTCGGGTTGGACGGGGCTCTGAGTAACCTGGTCTAGTTGAAGTCCCTGGTCATTGCAGGGGGGTTTGACTAGATGACTAGATTTAAAGGTCCCTTTCAACCCAAACCATTCTATGATTCTATGATAATTTCCCATTTTAATAAACAAACAAAGATACCCCTTTGTCCCAGTGTTTTCCACACTGCATCCTTTGAAGTCAGAGATATCTGGGAAATCCTGTGAAAGCAGAGTGCATAAAAGTGCGTCATTGGAGTGTTTTCTTTTGTTGTCCTTGTGGGAAGTATGTTATGGAGAAGGGGAGTGGTAAGATTATGGAGCCTGAGGCAGGATTTGCAGAAGCAAAGGAAAGTTTGAGGAACAGGGTATTGGGAAGAGGTAGGGTTCAGTGAAGTCCTGTAGACTTGCGCCACTTCCTGTACTGACAGCAATACTCAGCCCTGTTCGCTCTGTTATTTTGAGCAGTACAGCCCACGTCATTTTTGGAAGTGGCCTAGGACAAGAGACAAGTAGCTGTATGACAACTGCTGGAAATCATTTGGGAGCTGGGAAATGTTGGGTCTCTGTCTCTTCATTTCCTGACTCCCTTCTTTGGAGAGTGGCATTTTCATGGCTTGTGCATATCCTTGACTTTCCCACAGGGCCACGTGTCTAGAGTTCATATCATCTCCCAGTGGAGGCATGCTCACCAAGAAGTGGACAGCACTACTGAATACCTGTCAGAGTAGTTAATAGCTTCTTACCAAACACGTATTTATTTGTGTCTCATTGGAGACGCAAATACATTCATTTACCAGGAAACTTTATAGAGTCTAAACCATTTTCAGACACCTCAAGAAAAAATATTTGCTTAAATGCAAGAAGGGGAGAACAGCAGGCTGCCTCATATGGAAATCCCCCTGATGTTTAGGGAGTCTTTTGGTGGGAGATAAAGGGAATTTTTGAGTAGTCATTGCTAGTACTATTTACTTAGTGTATTTTAGCTGAATTTTCTTTAATTCATACTAGAAAAAACACCTTTGTGAAGAGTTGTCATGTTGCAACTGTACTTCACAGCACAGAGAGTTGTGTGCTCTGACTTAAGCAGCCAAAGATTTTATTGGTGACACTGTAGTATAGTCAACACACGGGCCTCTATGTAAAGGAAGTGTTTGATCAAGGATATATCTCATTATTCATTTGTTAGCAGCCTGGTTTGTTCTAATACTTCCCTGGATCTGAGTTATGGTCAGATACTGAAGATGACGATGACTGTAGGGTGCCTGGGGATACAAAGCACTTTCACCACACTGGCTTCAATATGTTGTCATGTTATAATCATTATAGTTTATTCATTGTCACTAACCTGTTCAAATATTTGAGAACAAAGTGGTGTGGTTATATAAAACTTTGTGCAAGAGCACACAACTCTCAAGATCTCTTTTAAGAGCTGCTGTTGTCATCTGCACTCTCTTTGATCCCAACCACATATCCACATAGTAGCTCTGAGGATCTGTGAACCATTTCTCCCCTTCTCCCCGCTTCGCATTGCGGCTGATGCTGGTTAGAACAGTTCAGAGCATCTCTTTGAAGAAACATGGTGGTGACAGTGGCTGATCAAAACCCAAATGCTCAAAACCTTGGCAGGGAGGAAATCCATATGTTGGAATCCTGTCACAGCTTGAATCTGTTATTGGAGGGAAAATAGGCTAATGTAGGGGGCACTGGTTGGGAATCAGAAAAACAGGATTTAGCTCCCAATTTCCCATCTAACTACGGAAGGACTGTTTCATTGTGCCTGTTCCTTAGTTCTCCAGGTGAAAATGGGTCTTTTCTTTGTCACAGAGGCATCATTAAGTATTGGGACATCTAGGCACACTGATGATGGTAGGAGCTCAGATGGGTGCGATTGGAGACATAAGGTGAGGATGTCCTCTGGTGAATGATTCAGCCCCAAATGATGCCTGTTGGTAGGACAGGGAATTGTTGTGTGCTTGCGGCTTGTAACTCCTGAGAGTTACTTTGGTGTTGGAGCAAAGAGTGAGGTAACTTACCAAGTCACAGAGCAGCCGCATGGAAGACAACACTGAACCTTCAGAGTCATTCCCAGCAACATCAGCTCATCTCAGCATGTAATTATAAATACAGCCCTAACCTGGAGAGTTGTTATGGGAAAACAGCTCTTGCTCTGTGGATTATAGAGATTCCCAGCAGGTCTCTCTTTTTACTTCTGACAATGTAAAGGGGATGTGAACTGGAAGCTCCTATTCCTCCTCCAGCATTGGCCCAATGATTTACTAATTTACAACTTTTGTAAAATGCTGTTGATCATGTGTTCATGTGTAGACTTGCATCAAGTCTACAAAAACATGTTTAAGGGCATAATATGAACCAATGTGGATGCATTTTCAGTGCTGGAAGCTGGTGAAGGAATGGGCACTGTCTCAGTCTACAAATCCAGGCCGAGTTCATATTACTGATTAATAACTTGGAAATGAGTGACATATCACTGATGAGAGGAACACACAGAAGTCAACACTGTTGTTTTCAGTGTTTTCTATAAAAATCACCTGCAACTGATATTATACATAACTTTTTGCCTCTTCAAATAAGAATCTGAAGGGCAAATACTAAAAAAACCTTTCTAATGATAGTGCTCAATTGTGCAGCGTTCCTGGCATTAACCCAATTCAAAGAAAGAGTTTGTAGTATCCATACGCTTTTGTTCTTGGAAAGGCTTCCTCTGATTGCCAGTGGCACTGTCTGACTGCCCAAATGAAGGGATCCCCCAGGAGCTTTGGATCTCAGTCCAGGCAGCCAGCCTGGAGTCTTCACCTCCCAAGCAGTGCTCCCCACGGCCAAGGTTACTGCTGGATGACCTGCCTAGGGAAATAAATGGGCTTTCACGTGAACATTTTGACAGTGCCACCTTTAGGGCTGCTGTATGAAGACTAGGCTATGTAAAAACATTGCTGTATGTGATAAAAATAACTCGTTGTTTCTATTTTTAGGGAAGGGATTGAATACTTGTTTGTAGAGTCCAGCCTCGTAGGGCCCTGAATCCAAAACTGAGGCCTCTTGGCCTTTTCGTGATGCAAACAGTAATTTAAAATACACATCTGGCAGAGTGCAAATAAAGAACATCCAACATCTGTCACATTCCATTATCTTGCCTTGCTGCTATTAGGCTATTATTAGTATTTAAACTAAATATATCTTCCCGCAGGCTGCTAATGATAATACCTCATTCAAGTACCCATTCCTTTTATTGCCACAAACTGTTCTGAACATCACATAAGTGAAACTGGAACATTGCTTGATGGACTGTTATCATATTTTATTGCTTTATTTTATTTTAAATGGGAGGAAACAAAACTTGCCAAATGTTATCATATGGTTTGGAGAAAATGAAATGGATAATCCCTATCATTTAGGGTGAGGGAAGTGAACAGAGGCTTTTCTAATGGAGATCAGCTGCAGGCATTTGGTTCCACACGAGCAAGGGCCCATATGCTATCACTAGTGTATAGGTTTTGTCTTGGGGCTGTAAGACTCTAGAATGACTAGTTTGTTTTTTTTTTAAACCGTCTTTTATAATTAATTATCTGCCTCTTCTATCTCTCCAAAGCTGAGTGAAATAAAGACGTTGTAGGAGACTAGAATTACTCTAAGCAAGAAGTTAGCTTAGAAATGTTTCCCTCCCGAGTCGAATGCTGAGTTTCCACTGGGAGCTCTGACCGAGCAGTTAGAAAAAACTGCCCAAAATCTGGGGTAGCCTTTTGAAATGAGTCGTGTTTTTAATTCACATCAGTAGAGATTGCAGCTCAAGAGTGGTGCTTCCCCTACGCTGCCACAAAGGATGTTCACGAAGCAGCCAGCCTGCATCATGCTTTGGCAGACACTCATGCTATGTCTGTGCCCATACACCAAGCAGAGCTTCCTTATGTTCCTAGATACTGGGACAGGATCATCTGCACAGTTGAACACAGCGGGCTCAGGTATTATTTTGGCCTGGGCCAGGTAGCACCATCTCAAATGGTTCCTGAGATGGGTGGATGCTAGTGCAGACCAGCAGTGGTCCTGGGGAGTAAGGGAACATTGTTGAGGACATGAACCTTCCCTGCCTGAGGGTTCAGTCCCAGAGAGCAGTCCCAACAACATTTAATTTTGAAGGAAGGAAAGTGAGGGTACTGCAGCTGTAGGCATGTCTGCAGGGGCTACAGCTCAATGAGCTGGAGAGTAGCCACAGTGCTCTGGCTAGAAAGCCTGGGCAGAGCATCACGCTAATGCAACTGCACAGCTTCTGGTATCACCAGAAATCCCAAAAGGCCTGGAAATGACCTTTTCATTGCTTCTTTCTGAGGCTGTTGGTTTTTTTGCTGGAAGAGTTCCCTTCAACAGACTAGAATAAGCTATTTGAAGTTAGCTGTGTGTCAGTCTGACAGCAAAGGACCAGTAAAGTGCAGAGACTTTGTCCTGAACATGACCATCTGCGTGGTGTAAAAAAGGGGATGTGGCTCTGGAGCTGCCATAGCAGCTCTCCCCAAAACTCCTCTGAACTGAGCTGCCTTCTCAACACAGGCAAGGTACTCCTACGCACCAGAGGTACTTGGTTTTGAGCTAATCCTATCTTCTAGTTGACATTATTTATTTATTGTTTTACATTATTTATTATAGGACTGTACTTATTAAATATGAAAACCGTACCAATACGTTAGGAGTTACTCTTTCCACCCTGTGCAAGTCACCCTTTTACGTATGAGTGTGGACCCAGAGCAGACCCGTTGCCCAGGTCCCTCCCAAATGGCTTGTAGGGGCTGTGGCTGGCAAGGGCAGGTCTTACCTGCTTTTCAGTGCCACAACTACAAGCCTGCACCCACAGTTGTGCTGACCTGTGTGGGTGTGCTAGTTGGAGGGAGCAGTCACGCTGCGTTACAGCCCAACAACACAGAGCTGCCATGTCCCAACTGGCTTTCCCAGCTGGAGCGTCAGCAGCCGCAACCTCTCAGCCTGCATCCCCTCAGGGCTCAGTCAGGCCTGGGCTGCCGACATCCCACAAGAAGGATGGAGGCTTTGGAGCTTGTGTGTGAGCTGGCTGAGACAGAAAATTTGAGCTCTGCTTTGGGCCAACAGTGCAACAAAGACAAGCCTTGCATTACAGGCGTGCTGTTGCTCTGGAAACTTGAAGCCTCCTATAAGCAATGCAATTACTAGCTGGTTATCAGCTAGTAATTTTGCTTCACCAAGGAAGAGATTTTGTTAATTTAGAGGAGGCTAAGAACAGACAAATAGTTTTTTGGGGGGTTTTTTTGTTTTGTTTTTTGTTTTTTTTACAAGTCTTCTTCCTAATAGCCTTTAAAGAAACCAAATTTATTTCTTTGCGATCACTGTAGGACCTACCTCCAGAAGGAAAATGTATAAAATCTTTTCTATCAGCTTCTAAACATTTCCTGTAGAAAGAATAAAAGATGACTCTTTTCTGAATTACCTCATCTTGAGCTGGCATGGAAACTTGTTTAGTGCACAGTAGCAGCTGCATCTCTTCAGTTTAAATTGATATATGACTGCTGCTTACCTCAGCTCTTCTCCTGACTTGTTAACAAAACGATTATTGCAACGTGTATATCTCAAATCTAAATGTTAAATGGTGTTTGGGTCCAAATCATGTTCCCTTTCCTCCTGGCTGAATTAGTTCCCTTCAGAAACTGATCCATAAGGCTTTTAGACATGACAGTAAAGGACAGGTGTTGAAAAATATCCTCTTTAGGGGATGAGGGAGTGTTTTGTTCTTGAAGTATGAAAGAAAAGACTTAGCTATAACACAATAGGGCTTTAAAGTTTTTTAAGCCATTAGTTCTTGATGTCTTAAAAATCCCTTCGTAGACTTGCTGTCCTGTGCAGTGTGCCTTCTGAGACCCTGTTTTTTCCCCAAAACACCCGTGTTTGGGTTGAGGCAGCTTTTAAAGTGAATGTGAATGAAACCGAGTGATATCTACTCAATGTCCATCAGCAGCAAAGAACGACAGGAAATACGTTTTATCCCTCAGAACCTGAGGATGCCACAAGGCAGAAACCCCCTTGGTGGCAGCTCTGTTGCAAGAAGGGGGTTCGGCAGCAGCGGGGGAGTCTCAGAGGTGGCCAAGGATGGGCAAAGGCACCGAGCTGCCCGCCGTGCTCCTTGCAGCTGCCCTGCCCTGGAGGGAGACAGCCAGTGGGGTCAGGGTGGGATGGGCGCCAGGCTGCTTGGCTTTCTGCTATGAAACAGCTTCTGAGCCTAATGCAGCAGGGATTGAATGATCTCCAACATTTTTAGAGTATGCTTAGGGACTTTGCAGATTCACCCCTGTGTGCAAATAGGTGAGGGGGGGAAGGCGGTCCAGGCCCAGCTGCCTCTACAACAGGATGCTGCTGGGAGCAGTGTTTGTATTTTCAAACTTGAATAATCTGGCTGTCCCTGCTGTGGCCTCATGCTATTTGGGTCTATCCCAATTTTATTGAAAAGTGTTGTTGAAAAGACATATTTTGCACACTGGTCAGAGCAGACCTCGTCAGAGTTACTTTAAATAAGATTTCAGAACTTTTTTTCCTGGTTTTGTTCTCTCCAGGACATTTTCCGGTCCAATTCTGCAATATTTGTTAGCAATTTTAACAGCTGTTCTTTCTGTAATTATTATTATTGGTTTTGCTGCATTGTTTTTTGTTGGGGTTTTTTTTTTCTGTTCCAAAACAAAACATGATGACCAGGTCCTTGTATCTCAAAAATACACTTTTCCCTTTGTCTGTATAAAAATGTGTAATATCTTGGGGAAAACCTCTGAACCTCATCCTTATCACATTGAGACAGAAATTATTTCCTAATTCTAGCAACTGGCTAATGCAGAGTCCTGCACAACATTGGGAGTCTTTCCCCTTTCAAGAAAACATGAAGAGTTAAAACAGGAACCTAAGTGTGTTGGGCATACAGCTTTAGCATGGATAGATTGCGTGGATTAAAATCTTCCTGAACTTGCGAAGTGTAACTCCCATTTGATAACACATGGCACATTTTGAAGTTATAAATAGTATTTGAAACCATTCATGTTTTTCCAGCTTTCCGGTTTCTTTACTCAATTGCAATGGCTCTGACAAGCTCAGGGAGCTCACCGCTGGAAATACCCACTGGCACAAGGGCAGAAATAGCAGCTCCTACAAGCTTTGAAAGAGCTTCCAATGCTTGAAAGAGGCCTCTTCTGATAATTTAGCCCTTTCTGTTTATTTGTCAAGGTTTAAAGCTGAACTGACCTAACAGAAAAGTTTTCGCTTCTGTGTGGCTTTATGCAAAAAGAATAAACATAAATTAATTGCTAAACAAAAAATGTAAGCCAGAGTTAGGGATACTAATATATGCTTATTAATTTAAAGCATTGGAACATAAATCCAGATCAAATATTTGAAAATGGAGGCTCTGGTAAAGATCAACATATGGATTCTCCCCTTTATCTCTTCATCCTATCCCAACCTTAACCGATCATACAGATATTTTGGTATCCCTTCATTATACCTCACGTGAGCCTAAAGGTCACGATCTACTTGCTAAAAACCACAGTCTTCCAGTTCATCCTCATGTTATGAGCTACCTCAATCAGTGTTGAATTTTTTCTGCTCGGTACGCCAGACAACATACATGGAGGGACATTGGCTGCCAGCTTGCCAGGACCATCACACCTCCTCTTGTTGTCTCTTTTTGCAGCATCCACGTGCTTTCATCGTTCAGAAGAAATTCAGTTCTTTCTCTGAGACCCCACTGGAGGACACAAACTCCAGCTGAAGTGCTCTGCACAGGCTGGACATGGTTCTGTGTCTTTTATACTGGTGTAATCATTACCCAGCAGATGTGGGCATGTCTGCACAGCAGCAGAAGGTCTGATGACAGCACAGGTACACCTGCAACCCACTTGTATGGATTACAAAATGCATCTTTGCTGCTGTTGTAACCTGTGACAGCTCTATGCAGGCTCAAGGTAGACTCTTACCTTGTGTTGGCTAATACATTTCCACATTTTCTGGCCTTTCTCTTTTTATATGTAGAATTGAGATTGCTGTAACTGCCTTTCTAGTTTACTAAGGCTAATTCACAGCCCATATAGAACAAGTTTTGCTGTTTCCCTTTTATAGTTGGTCATTTACTTTTTCTGTTTAAAACTGAGGAAAGCATTACTAGCAAAAATGAAGTGAAAAGTAAATATTGTGAAAAGACTCGGAGAAAATATATTAATGATATATTAATATTGATTTAATTGCTGCCCTTTCAGATCAGTTTCCCTTAATACTGTTAACTTCAAATAAACTTTAAGCTATAATTGTTCACACATAAGTATATCCTTGATAGGGTGGAGAGGGTGGCCAGGCTTGGAACAGAGTCGGAATTGTTTGTAAAAGGCATACTTGGACTTACTTCACTTTTAACTGTTTGCTTTTGCAAGGAGAGTGGTCCAGTCGTGTTGAATTAATATTTATAACCATTTTTTTTTAGTGTTCTGATCTGGGAAATTATGATTGTGTATTTTTAGATGAGATTTCTGAGTAAAGAAAGTAGCGGTTTGGTATGTGCAAATAGGACACGATGTTACTATTTTTCAACTGGCCCTACTTGCAGTGGAGAAAGTAAGTCCAGCAAGTGAAAGGAAAAAAATTGAGCTTTCATAGCAAATACTGTTTTTAGCCTGCTTCAGTCTTTGAACTAAGATTATACTCAACCACTCTTTCCCATTTCACAAGCAGACTTTGGAAACCAGTACACTAAAATTAGGAGGCATGTTTGCATTTTCAACGTCTCCGAGTGCAGTGCTGCAAATAGTCTGTTCCAGCTATGTCATTATTGTACAGCATTGGGGTTTTTTTTTTAGAAAGCAAATGTCATTCTTAGTACTTACAGCTCTTCCACGTTGCTTAAAAAAAATACCAGCCTTTGCTTGGCAATATGAGTGCAAAGACAGAAGCTGCCCTTACTGCAGTGTCCTTGCTGACCCCAAAAGTGCAGGAGCCTCGGTTTGTCACCAAGGCTTCAGCTGGAGGGAAGGGGGGGAATGCAAAGTTCTAAATTCAAATGTCTCTTCTGTTTTCAGGAAGTGGAGAAGGGATCACTAGAATAGTAAGTTCTAAGCTATATGTAAAAGGATACTATTAATCCTGGGGAAAAAAAATTAAATTCAATGTATATCATTCTGCTATAGCTGTGCAATCGTGGTACCTGGGAAGCTGTATACCTAACAGCATAGTAAGTTCTAAGCTATATGTAAAAGCATACTATTAATCCTGAAAAAACCCCTAAATTCAGGGTATATCATTCTGATATAGTCGTGTAATCATGGTACCTGGGAAGCTGTACATCTGAAAGCAATGACAAAAGTTTTGCATATACCTCCTCATGAATACAGATGAGAATGTGTATTTTAAGGCATAGTAATAGCATTTTTTTTTTCTTGTTGTTGTTTGTTTGGGTTTTTTTATTCTGAAAGCTTCCAGCTAAAGTTAAATTACCTCTTTACCATTTCAGTGCTTCATATGCCTGGAACTGCTTCTCACAACTTGTGCATAAAACAACCCAGAAACCTAATTTGCTTAAATAAGAGCAAGGAACAATTTGCTAAATGAAGACAACTGAAAACCCAGCAAATCCTTTTCCACTAGAAACAGGTAGCTCAGATTTAATCACATACAACCTAAACACTGGCACTGCCAGAAGAAATTAACTGCTGTAGTTAATCCTTGCTGGCTTCATGCCACATCTTGGAGCAGGAGTCCAGTGGGGTATGGGCTCTGTTCCTGGCAATACACTCCCCACCAAGCACTGAGCAGGTGTGGGTTTTTGAATATAGACTGAAATTTAGCTTATGGGCAGAAAATTAAATAAGGATTTTTCTGGGGAAGGCAGGAGACCTCTTTGAATTATTAGGGGGTTTTTGTGTTGGGGTTTGGTTTGTTTTTTTGTGGTGTTTTTGGTTTGTTTGGTTTTGGGGGTTTTTTTAAAGAGAAAAAGAAAAAAAAGAAAAAAAAAGGTTTTATTGCTAACTAGCCAACGAGGGAAACTTCCAGGAACAGCCCCGAGTTTCTCGCTTTGCCACCAGATGTCCGTCATGAGCAGGGAAATCTGCTGACCTGACTGGTACCCAGAAGCCTGTATCCACAGCATTTTTGAAGATAGGACAGTGAAAGGAAAGTCTGAATGAAAAGTACATATTAGCGTAGAATTTTGGATGGTGGATATGCTACAAAGGCTCCTTGGCAAGCGAAAATTTCTGCCATTAGCACTACAATATATGCTTAATTAACTGTTAAAACTGCTGTGCCTACAGCAGATCCTGCACTCGGAGCCTTTGTGCTCCTCCAAAGACTTTGGTATTCAGCTCTTCTCCGAAGCCTTAAAACCCTTTGCAGAAACCTGCCCTTTCACATGGCAGGAATATCTGAAATCCGTTGCTGTAGGTGACCTCTATAAGAAGACTTAATTCTTTCACCCCTCAGTGAGTGGCTGAGCGATGCAGTGACTCTTCTGAGCTCTGGTAACATCAGCTGAAACCCACAGCAAAGCACCCACAGCTGCAGGCGAGAGGCATTTCCAGGGATAAGTAGCTCACATCTCTGGGAAGCACTGCTGAAAAAAGTGAAAAACTTGAGTTAAACTTAACAAAAGGTGCAACGACTTCCAAAGGAGGGTGCTAGCTTCCTAGCTACACATGGGAACTTGCCTGAAAGATAAGGTAACTTAACTGGGATGTACTGGAAGGTTTGCTGTGTGTCCCTGTTCCCAGGCTGCCTCCAACTCAGAAGCCCAAATGCTGCCAATGGTTATTACAGCTGCTATTTATTGCAGTATTTATATTTATTGCAGTAACCCCTATGCAAATGGCAGTATTTCAAATATTTTTATTTCAGAATAAAAACATATAAGTGATACACATTCAAGCATCAGAGAAGCAGAAATGCCCAGCAGCTGCCCTGGAGTTTAACGCTGTCTGTTGCTAAATGTGCACCATCTCCGTCTGGCTTCAAGAGGAGCAGGGGAGACTTTGGATGTAAGGGTTCATTCTTCAGAGATAACTGTATCATGGGACACTTCCCTCTGTCACTGTCAAAACAGGAAGCAGAGGCTACAAAGCTCCACTGGAGAGAGCAGCATGAACTACATCTGAACAAGCTTGGAGACTGGGAAGTGAGTGGCACAGAGGTGGCTGCTCCCTTCCCTCCCCACCTGCAGCACAGGTACCTGCCTGGGAAATCTCCCATACTGACCTCAGGGCTCTGTGCTTACTCCCAGCCTCCAAATGTCCCTCCGAGAGTGGCTATAAAATGCTTCCTGGGTGGGCTGGGAGCCTGGGTTTTCCCAGTGGGATCCCACACTGCCTTGCAGAAGGAGAGGGATATTGCTCACCACCTCTCTGGGAGTGAGCCATCCTCTCCCCATTTAATCAAACCAGTTCTGTTCCTCTAAGCTGAGAAAAATGGATAAACAAATAAGCAATACAAAAATTTCCCTGGATAGTGCCTTTCCTACTCCTTAGGGGATGACACACACCTCTTTCATGAAGGTAATGGGGTCCAAAACAAAAGGATTGTGTTGGGTCCATGCTGTCACATGCACCCTCCCTTCCAAATTCTGAGTATCTTCATAAACTGAAAAAAAAAGGGGATGACTGCAAAAGCAACTTCCATACTCTTCCCTCTCAACCCCATGATATATATGCTCAAATCTCCTTAAAGATATTTTTTTTCCTGCCAAAGCAAGCTTTTAAATACCCAGTATTATGATGTTCCTTGACTGGTGCAGTTAAAACACCCATCTGTAACCTTACTTTCACATAAGTGAATGCTCAGTGTAACCTCCACTTCTGAAAAGAACATATTCTGTCTTGAATATTCTCAGCTGTGTCTCTGGGAAACTGAATATGAGCTTATTGCCAGATTCTGATTCTAATAAAGTTAATGGAAATTTTGCCAGTGACTTCAAATGGTCCAGATATTATTCTCAGGGCCAACTCCTATGAAATTATCCCCGTTCAAACCCAGAGCAATCGCACTGATTTCAGTAGGACTAGCCTGGATTTACTCATCCAACCCGAGCAAGATCCATGAAGTCAGAGACCAGCATATGGAAGAGCTGCCTCTCACTCAACCTAAGAGGCATTATTAGAGTGTTGGATGGTGGTTCCCCTCTGCCCTCCCTTTATGAAAGGGCTGAAATCAGAGCTGCAACCTTTACTGTAGGACCAGGTATGTGCTTTTAACAGAATGACAGAATGGTCTGGGTTGGAAGGGACCTCTGGGGATCATCCAGTCCAACCCCCCTGCCAAAGCAGGTTCCCTACAGCAGGTGACACAGGAAAGCGTCCAGGTGGGTTTGGAACGTCTCCAGAGATGGAGGCTCCACAGCCTCTCTGGGCAGCCTGTCCCAGGGCTCTGGCACCCTCACAGTAAAGAGGTTTTTCCTCACGTTTAAGTGGAACCTCCTGTGTTCCAGCTTGTGCCTGTTGTGCCTTGTCCTATTGGTGGTCACCACTGAAAAGAGTCTGGCCCCATCCTCTTGATACCTGCCCTTTAGATATTTATAAACATTAAGAAGGTTTTTACCCTTTTACAGCAATATAACCTGTTTCCCAGTGCAGACTGGACTTCATCGATGGGGCTGCTGGTGGGGTGTACCTGTACTTAGTTACTGACCACAGCTTCGTGCCTAGTTGTGCAAGGTGTTCCAGAAAAGCCTGTAGGATGCTGTAACACATTAGAATTAACCGTGAGGCTTTTTCAGATGTAGAACAGGTACCGCTCCGCCTGTTTTCAGAACAAGCAACCTCCACCCTCGACGGGCTGGGGAGCGGGCGGGGCGGCCGAAATCCTTCTTTTAAAAAGAAACGAGCCCGCTGAGAAGCTCGGCTGTCACTTTGCGGAGCAAAACCGCTGACACCCGACCGCTTCCCAACCTGCTCTGCTGCCCACCCCTC
>NW_010336189.1:0-1271 GCF_000700745.2 Antrostomus carolinensis | reverse complement strand
CTGAAGGTGCTCCAGGAAGGCTGGGGAGGGATTTTAAATAAATGTAGTTAATGACAGAACAAGGGGAAATGGGTTTAAGCTGAAAGAGGGGAGGTTTAGATTGGATATTAGGAAGAAGTTCTTCATTGTGAGGGTGGTGAGACAGTGTCCCAGGTTGGCCAGAGAAGCTGCTCCTCCCTGGAAGTGTTGAAGGCCAGGTTGGATGAGGGTTTGAGGCAACTGGTCTTGTCTCTGCTGATGGCAGGGGGTTGGGACTGGATGAGCTTTAAGGTCCTTCCCAACCCAAACCAGTCTGTGATCCAGTGATTCTATAAATTCTGATAGGAAACCAGTGATGGAGCCTACTTCGGAATACTTATGTGTGGTTTTGAAAACAGCTGCCACTTTCTTTTCTGCTCTGAAGAATAATTAATCACCTACTTTTTCAAATGATCCTGGTCCTGAATATGCATTTTTCTCCCCTGTTCATCTTAAATTAATCATATTTAAGGAAGAATTTCTTAAGCTTTCTCAAACAGAACAGGGCAAAAAAATTGTCACAGAAAATACATTAGTATGAGATTGATTTGTAAAATCTTCAAAATGGAATTACATAAGATAGTACGATATTTATAGAAATAGGAATCAACACCCAAGGTTTAAAGCTGCCATACACTTCATGTTATGTTCCAGCTGGTGACTCAGAGAAACAGGACTGTCTACTCAAACACAAACTTCAAGGGTCAGAAGGAAGCTCCTGGGACATGAGAACAGCTCTGGAGACAGGTCTCAACTCAGGACAGACTCATCTTCCACAGTACTGAGGAAGTGTCTGAAATTAGACCAGCCATACCTTTAACCCAACAGTTTATCTAAAAGGTGGAAAAAGTTCCCAATCAGCTTCATCACGATATTAAGTTATTTTTCTAAATACAAAGCTTGTTTCTAGTTACATCACTCAGTTACAGGACTGATTGGTGACAATCTGGAAAAGACAAGGCAGCGGTGACTGGTGTGGTGTGGATCACAATGGCACCACACACTGAAGAGCCTGCCACGACACGCTGTGCTTTCTGCCCACAGCACTCTCCTAGACATCAGGGTAAGGGATTAGGAGGAGACTGGACCCCTTGCAGCACCACCTTCACTGAAGCTCTAGAGGTGGCTGCAAGAAAGAGATTTTAAGTTATACCCTCAGGTACTGGAGTGCATCTAGTCACAGCATGAACTATCCTTGAATTACAGAATTATAGAATCGTTAGGTTGGAAAACACCTTTGAGATCATCGAGTC
>NW_010336188.1:0-7380 GCF_000700745.2 Antrostomus carolinensis | reverse complement strand
CCCCACTGTGTGTGAGAATACCTCAAAGCTATTTGGATCTGGTTTTCTGGAAATTCTCCTTGAAATGAAAGCATGCTGTCTCGATCTTGACAGACTTCATTCAGCAGCCTGTGGAAGACAGTGTGGCATGTCGAATACATTGGAGAATGTGTGGGTGGCTGTGTTCTTATGATAGGGCTAAATACTTCAGTGTTAACTATCCGATTTTAGAAAGCAAAGACTAAACAACATGGCTTTAATTTTCCTCTCACTATGCCTTATTTTTCTCTTTTCAGTTGTGACGTCTCCTCCTGACAGCCAGAAGCCCTTTCACTCATACATTACCCAGTTACCTTGCTTGAGCTGTGACTTTTATTTTTCTTTTTTGCCATGATATGAAAAAATACAGAACCATTTTTAGGCTTCTACAGAAACAGATTTCTGAAGCTTAAAACACTTGTAAGCTACTTTTTGAGTTGCTTTTACATGTGAATTTTCACAGCAAAAGTGGATTATTTTGTAACAAGTAAGGGACAGGACAGGTACAATACTATGCAACTTCTGCTGTACATCGCAAATTTAAATAGCTATTAGTGATTATGGCAAGTTCTAAAATGTTTATGAATCATTACCATAATGGAGATGAATCATCTATGAATGGGTGGACAAATTTGAGTGTAATGTCAGGTTATTCTTTGGAAACCATCTACTTTTTGGTGTGCTCCTCCCTAGCATCTGCTGTGCTCTTCATGTGTCTTTTCTTTTTACTCCCTTGTTTGATTTCTTTGCTTTTATTTTTCTCTCTCAACTTTTAAAACCATGCTGTCTCCCTGTAGTCTTCTGGTTTTTGGACTTAGGTGCTTTTTGAGTCCATGCTGAGAAAGTTGTAGAAGCACCTTTCACCCTCTTGACTGAGGTCTGTGACTTGTGAGCAGCATTGCGTAGTGCACAGCGCAGTATGGAGAGCTCTGGGATTTTTCCCTCTCGCCTTCCAGGGAAGAAGAAAGGAGGTGATCCTTAATTGCACAAGCTCTACCAGTATGTGTATGTTCTATGAGAAGGAGTAATGAAAGGCAGCAGCCTTGCATGGGAGGGAGTGGCGAACAGGCTGACGGCTGTGCCCTGATCAGCAGTTTCACCCCTGGTACGTGCACACATAGAAGATAGCCCTGTATGGGCACAGTTGCGGTGCCAGGAGTGCTCAGACTGAACGGCTTCAATAGCTGACTTTCAGGATTTACACGTATCACTCGAATGCAGCAAGCTGTTTTCCTTTATGTCAAATGAAGCATTTATAACAGCTGAATATAAAGGAAAAAATAGGAGAATAACAGAAAGAGAATCTCTTAGTGCCCTAGCTATTCTCTTTCTTACCTTTAGTTGCTACTTAACCATCAGGAAAGTCCTGAAACATACAACACCTACCGAGGACAAAAACACTAACATGGTTCTATACAATTTCTATGGACAAGTGCCAAGTCTTGACCTAGCATTACCTGCTAAATAGGAAAGCACTGTAGCAATGAAGTTCCCCAGAACAGGAAAGATGCGCTTTATTGACAAAGTGCTTGTAACAGTCTTAGTATTTAGTCAGTAAGCTAAAACATCGCACCAGCATGTTAATTTGTGGGCAGTGAATTTGTGGATGAGCCATTAGCTGTTTGCTTTGATCTGAGGGGTTTGTAATAGCCAGAGTGAGTCTATGCTTTAACCCCTAGAAGATGTGCAGGAGCAAGATGGGAGGTCACAGCTGAGCTGCACAAATATATGTGTCTCCCCTGAGCTGCCCCCCAGGCACGTTGTAGACACTAGGCAGAGCTTTTGTTTGAAGAGCATATTTTTCTTATGCATTTATGTTTGCCTGAGTCACGTAGGGAGTTTCCTTCCACACTGCTGAGTGTCACCAGGGAGGTCCCCCTTCAGATTCAAGTCTGCTGTCTTTGCTTCTCTGCAGCATTAGACATTCCTCCTCCTGTGCTTCAAAGGCAATGGGAACCAGCCCAGAACCCAGCTGTGTTCCTCCCTCTCAATTAGCAATCACAAGGCCCCCTCATGACATCTATACTGTTCTTCAGTGGAGGCACTTTATCCATACAATGTAGGAAGCATGGAAGTGGCTGGGGCATGCTTACTATTGAAAATCACCAGCAAGTACATTAAGGGTTGTTTCTAAGGCCATGGATGGAGATGCTGGGAGGAAACCTAGCCTGAACTGAGTGGCAGCAAGGGTCAGGGTGGAACAGCCAGCTCCAGGCCACTCTGCACAAACCTTTTCCTGTGTTCAAAAAAGATATATGTGAAGCACATAGTTTCAGTGGTGCAGATTTCATATAATTACATCACTTTGTGTCCTTTGGTACCACCCTTCCTGCCATGTCATGGCACAGCTTATTGCTTAGTGTGGTGGGTTTAATCCAGCTGGCAGCCAAACACCACACAGCCGCTCACTCACCCTGTCCCTCCTGGGAAATGAGGGAGAGAATTAGAAGTGTAGGAGTGAGAAAATTAATGGATTCAGATAAGAGCAATTTAATAATTGAAATGAAATAAAAATTAAAATAATAATGACAATAATAAGGATAATAGCAGTAATAATGGAATATACAAACAAGTGATGCACAGTGCAGTTGCTTATCACCTGCTGGCCAATGTCCAGCCTGTTCCCCAGCTAGTGATCACAGAACAGAGACAATCCTGAAGCTGCAATTCCAAAATAGAGAGAGAGCCTGAGAGTTGAGCTTTCTGGACAACCCTCAATTATAAACTGAACATGATGTTATATGATATGGAATATCCCTTTGGCATATCCAAATGCCAATTTGGGACTGCTAATTTTACTATGCCCCCCCCCAGTTTCTTCTGCACCTGCAGATCAGCAAAACATGGAAAGTTGGAATGTCCTTGATGTTCTTAGCAACAACTGAAAACATCACTATATCATCAACATTCTTTTCATGCCAAATCCCATACTGAATCCAAAACGCAGTGCTGGTCTAGCTACTAAGAAGAAAATTAGCTCTATCCCAGCTGAAACTAGAACACTTAGAAGCAAAGCTTTACTAATTCCTCATTCTGCAGGGAACACAAAAAAATGGAACCAGTAGGTGTAGGACAAAGACAACTCCTGGGAAAAACAGTCAGCTCAGTAATGCCTCAAGCATCAAACATGCTGTAACTGGTGATGTAAAGAGGTTGCACAGTGTAGAGACCTCCTTGTAAAGCCAGTCCCAACCTCGTTTTTGTTGAGTCATCTTCAGCCTTTCGTTTCCCAGAATTTGTGTGTGAATTCTGTTAAGAAATCACTGCACTAAAGCCCTGTGGACTGCAAAAGTAAATAACTAGTAAAGGGACAAATTATACATAGCTGTGCTTATGTTCAGGCATAAAACTTAATCTCTGCAAATACTTTTTAGGGAAGGAAAATCCAAAATAAAGATTAGGACAAAGGTGTCACCCTACCACCTATTAAACAAATATGTGAGATCATGCTGAGAATTTGTATCAGCTCAGCCATCTCAAAATCCTTCTGCTAGACTTTATAGCTGTACAGTTCCTTTTTTAACTTTTTTCCCTTCAAAACCTGTGGCAGTTCTGCACCATCACTGCCAGTCTGTCAGAGGGCTGTGATACAAAATGATACCCATCCATATAACATAAAACAATTGGAGTCAGAAGAGATCAGCCAACCTTTGGGACTTGGAGCATCAATATTTTCACACTTCATTCAGTAGAATATCTATCCTAAGGTATCTTTAAATTTAGATTTGTTACCAGGTAAGAGTAAAATGTGTGGCACTCATTTTCCAAAAGGTGAAGTATTGAATAGCATATTCTACAAATATTTAATTAAATGTGTCATCTCATTGTGAGAAGCATTAGAAATTTGATCAGAGTTTTGTCACTAATTTAAGGAGATAATGCAAGGGTCCAAGGAGGAATAAAGTTAGAAAAATAATTAGAGAGATAATTTGTATTCAAGTCACAAGACTAATGATATTCACCCTAAAGCATCTGCAGAACTGGCCAGAACAGTCTCTGAACTGTTATCCATGACCCATACCTGGGACTGACGGGTGACAGGAGGGGTCCCAGAGGACTGACAAGGGAAGTTTCATTGCATAAATAACTGGTTTAGTAGATGAGGACAGAGCAAGGTTGCAGTTTGTTTCAAGTGGTGTTGCTCTTTTAAAACTTTACCACGTCCTGTTCTTATAAGCAAACACTGGAATTACAATGTAGGGTAAATCACCAGTAACATGGTCATGGCTGGATGTGAAAGCATTGTCTTGCATGCGTGCTGTCACACAAGGAAATGTTTTCAAGCCTGTCATGAGCTTGTGACAAATATTAAACCTGAGACTGTCATGTTTAATTTTTTTCTTCATTGACTTGTGTAATATCAAAAAGACAAGAATTGGAAAGTCACAAACACAGCAGCTTCAGAAAGATTTGAAAGCATTTCGACAAGGACAGAGTTAGAATTTTAAATGATGTTGACAATGAAGAAATGATCTGAAATAATTAATATTTAATTTAGTCATGACAAGTGCCAGGCAATACCAAACAGAGAATAAATGGCTATGCATAACTACTAGGACTAAAAAAGGCCTTAAGGGGGGCAGTTGGATGGAGTGGCGTCGTGTGAGGAGACATTGAATGGATTTGGACTGTTCAGCCTGAGAGATGCAGCCGAGGTGTGGACATCGTGGAGGGATATAAACTCCAAAGTGGGGAAAGGTGGTTACAGGTAATTTGTTAATTCTTTTTCGTAGTACAGGAAGTAGGATTAAAAGATGAAATTATCCAATAGCAGATTTAAAGCAAGCAAATGGAGTGCTTTCCCATGTGGTGGTTAGTGCATGGACCTTGCTTCCACGGAGCGTGGCAGATGGCAAAAGCTTAGGCAGGTTCAAGATGCAATTTAACAGCTTCATAGAGGAGAAATTCTCCTGTGACCCCACCAGGCAGAGGTAAGACCTCTGTCTCAGGGAGTCCTAAAGCCACTCTCGGGGTCATGATGGTCCATTGAAAAAAAAAAAAAAAGAAATAATTGAAAACCATTGAATTCACCCCCCACTCCTGCCCTGTGTCTCAGCAGTCTGTGGCCCAGCAGGTGGGAGGAGGGCAGAGCTGTGAGGTCCTGGAGGGAAAGGCCATGGCAGAAGGAGGTTGGGTTTCTTAGAGGCAGGGGAGAGGGAGCTTCAGCTCAAGTGAGGTGTAGGTACATGAGACATGGTGGGTGTGGGCTCTGAAGTCACTTGCGTTGGAGGAGCAGACCTTGAGGAGGGCAGAAGAAAGGCAGGGCAGGGGGTGCTGTGTGGGTGCTGGTGTGAGGAGCTGTCTGTCCCAGCACCTGCCCTGACCTTTACTTTAAACCTTTTCCCTAGTTCTTACTCCAATCCCCTGCTCTAATTCTGCAGCACCAAATCCTACTTCAAAGCTGAACCTCAACTCTTGCCCTAAATGCTAGGCCTGATCCCTAGCCTTGACATGCTATCCCTAAGCCTAACCCCTAAATGAGAAATCTAGCTCATACCCTCTCTACTAACCAGAAACCTTAGGCACAGACCCTCACCCTCATGCTCTGCCTCACTCTAATGTGTAACCCTGATCCTAAAAAGTAAGTTGAACCCCCTGGCCTGAATGCTAACGTGCAATCACAAACCCTAACCAGACTCTGACAACACGAAGGCAGTAGGCAGTTGCTGAACCCATCATCACCCCAAGTAGAAAACTAACCCAGATAGTCTGTAGTGTTTTAGACAGGAGTGGTACGTTCCCAGGCTTAGCAACATGACAGAGTTTGTACTGGTGTTTCTGTTATGTGGTAACGGGTGGGCACAGCCCAGCTAAATGCTCAGCAACATCAGGAATACTTTAAACCAAGCGGTGGGAAGGAGCAGGGAGTGCTCTTAATGTCAAGAAGTACTTTCCTGCTTGGGGGACAGCCGAGGGTCATCCCACAGGGAGAGTTCAGACTTTGCCCTTTCTAATGTCAGTCTGACTACTGCACTGTGGGACAGCCTTTCCTGGGCACTGGGCTCCAGAGCTAACTGTCTCGCCCCTGGGTTCCTTCCTTCTAGCCCCTGGTTCTTGTGTCTGTCTCCTCCTCTCTAGGCTTGGTCGTGCTCTGGTACCTTCCTGCCCAGGCCAGGCTCCTGCTTTTGGTTTTCTGATCTTCCTGCATGACTCCTTGTTTGAAACCCTGACCTTCTTACAGCAAAGCATTTTTGATTTTGTGAATTTTAAGGACAGTTCTGCTTCACATTGTTTTGATGTGCTTTGACTTTATCCCTGTTGCTGCTGCCTCTGTTTTGGTACATGGTCCCCATCCCTGAACCTAGTTGCAGCTTATTCTTAACCACTGGCTATAACTGTCAGCATTTGGTTATATATTGGAGTTTGGAAAAATACTACAAATCTGCAACAGGACATATCTAAGCAGTTGCTAGATGTGGTAATTAAAGCTGAGTAAGCGCAGGTGCACAAAGAGACAATGGGTCCTTCAACACTAAAATATAACCAACTTAAGTGGATCAAAGCCCCAAGGTCTTGGCCATTGCAAGCTCATAATGTCAGCATATGAGGAGAGTCAGCAGATGTCCTTTGCAAAAGGTCAGGAACCCATTTCGGGAAAAATCAGAAATGAATACTTTATATACTCGAATTCTAGCATTTTTACTTTCCCAGCGGTTCCTTAAGTCTTCAGAAAATGAAAAACTACAAGAATCTGGGCAGGACTACAAACTGAGCCTGTGCTTCAGGTTTTTAACACTGCTTGTGGATGTTCTCAGGAACAGACACCTTTCTTCTTCCCAAATTTGGCCTTTTCTCCTTTAGGTGAAATATTTTGTTGTATTAGTAAGTAAGGAGGAGAAGGCTGACCTCAAAAAAACCCAGGATCTTAGAAATAATATCAAAAATTATTTCAGATTTCATGATACGAGGTTGTTTTTTTATTTTTTTTCAGGCAGTCATCAACTGTAGAAATTAAGCTAGTCTTGAATTACAGCTTTGAAAATGTATTTAGTCAGCACAATATTTTGGAATTATTATTCCAACATGCCATTTGTGCTTCCTCTCTATTTAAAAGAATTGTGTACTGTATTGGGTTTGCATGGTAAGGTTTTGGTAATGGCGGGGAAGTGTGGGGATGACTTCTGTGAGAAGCTAGCAGAAGCTTCCCCCCATGTCCAACAGAGCCAATGCCAGCAGCATCCATGGACCCACTGCTGACCAAGGCCAAGCCCATCAGTAACGATGGTGATGCCTCTGTGATAACAGAATTAAGAAAAAAAGGGGAAGAGGAAAAAAAAAAAGCTGCACACTTTGCAGCAAGAGAGAGAGGAATGAGAAGATGTGAGAGACATCAAGGTCAGTGAAGAAGGATGGGGAGGAGGT
>NW_010336187.1:0-2372 GCF_000700745.2 Antrostomus carolinensis | reverse complement strand
TCTGAACCTCCCCTGGCGCAGCTTGAGGCCACAGAAGATGCCTCCCACAGCAGAACAAACACCCCATACCCAGTCCATACCCTTTTCCAAAGGGCAGGTACATCATCCAAAGCACCAAATAGTGCTCCCCGAATTGCTTCAGTGGAACTGCCCCACAGAGACCCTGCAGAGACAGTTGATGAAAGGTACAGGCACCTGGGGAAGGGCATTTATCACATGAGTCAGCTCTGACCTCCATCTCCTCCCCTCCCAGGGAGTCTCCTAAAAAGCCTGTAAAAGATAAACTAATTCCCATACGAACTGGAAATTCGAATTCCTAACACTAGAGGATACTCACAATTATGTAGTCAGCAGAGGCACTGCTTTTATGGCACATTGCAATTTCCCTCTGTTAACCAACAACATCCCACAGATGACAACACCGATCTATCCCTTTCTTGTAATGCAGGAAAAAAGGTAAAGACATGGTTAACACCTCCATACAGACACAGATGCCAATTATCTATTATCCCATGGTCTAAGTAACACAGCTAATTAAGTTAGAATAATTGTTTTCAACTGGTATTTCATTTTAAAGATTGCAGTTTCTCTTTCAGAAAGGGAAAACATCACAGAATGCCTCGATCAGGAAAGCCCTTTGAGCTCATCGAGTCCAACCATGAACCCAACACTGACCAGTCCCCGACTAACCCATGTCCCTCAGCACTGTGTCTACACGGCTCTTCAATCCCTCCAGGGGTGGGGACTCCACCACTGCCCTGGGCAACCCCTTCCAATGCCTCAGAACCCTTTCAGCAAAGAAATTCTTCCTCACATCCCATCTCAACTGCCCTGGCCACAACTGGAGCCCATTTCCTCTTGTCCTGTCCCTTGTTACTTGGGAGAGGGAACCTCTCTACACCGTCCTTTCAGGTAGGGAGATATAGATAGATAGATAGATAGATAGATAGATAGATAGATAGATAGATAGATAGATAGATAGATAGATAGATAGATAGATAGATAGATAGATAGATAGATAGATAGATAGATAGATAGATAGATAGATAGATAGATAGATAGATAGATAGATAGATAGATAGATAGATAGATAGATAGATAGATAGATAGATAGATAGATAGATAGATAGATAGATAGATAGATAGATAGATAGATAGATAGATAGATAGATAGATAGATAGATAGATAGATAGATAGATATCTCCCTAGAAGCTGCAGGTTTTCTTCCAGACTACGTTGCTTGGTCCAAGATGCTACTTCCAGCCAAAATATTGTAGGCCATAACAGTAGTACTGCTACTGGAACAAAGTGCTACATAAATTTAAGAGACTTAATTGACCTGAAGATGTTGAACTTCAAAACACACAGCAGTAAGAAAGACAGCTGTGAAAGTAATTTTAGACCGAAAGGGGAATGAAAGTAAATATAAACTGTGAGACTCACAGTGACCATGCTAGTCTGCTAACAGGCTGGAAGGAATCAGATTGAAAGGGATGAGGAGAAAAAAGGGAGAACAAAACATTTCTTAAAGTAGAAAAAGATACATCAGCTACAAATAAACTACTCAAGCAAAGAGCTCTTACTATCAGAAGGGAGGAAAAAAATAAATGATAGGAAGACATAGGAGTGCATTAAAGATAAAATTAGAGGACACATAAAAAAGCCCATGCAACTACAAATGCTTTCAACATACTCCTCCATTATGTTGCATATCTCTGGTAGGAAATTAAAATGCAAGCTATATAACCTAACTGCCAGTAATTATTTATTAAATATGTATTTTTGGATTCTTTATTTTGGAGAATAAAGTCCTGGGTTTTAATAAAAGAAAATTCCGGTTGTTTCCTGAAAATACTCAGGTCCCCTCAAAACCCTCACCAACAATGCTCACATAGGCTAAGATTACTTTCTCTGTTGCTGTCCTTGCCCTTTCCAAACCATTACGTATACTGGTAATGTTGTCAGTGCCAGTTCTGTACCATTACAAGAAAAAATTCTCAGGACAGTAAATTTCTAAGCAGGACAGATTTAGGCTAAATGAAGACAGTTATACTCCCCTCACTCAGACCACTACTCCCATTAAGATCTCATTAGTCAGCCAATTGCCTCGCCCTACTTAAGATATTACAGAAATGAGCAGGTCGTAAAATTCTCATAACCATCCGTTTGTATCAGTGTGGTTTTGCAGTCGTACACTTCGTCCCCTCTGATGAATCCCAGCTCAGACTTCACTGTGAGCATTGTGGAGAACTCCATTAAAACGAGGTCATTTGGGTTTGAAATTGCAACTTTGCTGTCCATCAAATTGGATTAGATAATATTTCCTGTATCCAAGGAAACAGAAGCATTTAAAAGAAGGATGAGAGTAAAA
>NW_010336186.1:234-10295 GCF_000700745.2 Antrostomus carolinensis | reverse complement strand
CATTATTTTTACTGGAGCACACATATTTGGAAAAAAAAACAAACCCAAAACTAAACCACCATAACCCAAAACCACAGTATCAGTTATTATATGTTTCTAAGTATCTCTTTTAAGCTTGACATTAAAGAAGAATTTAAAAAAAAAATGTAGTTGTATACATAAACTCCAGAATGCACACAAATTTTTGCAAACTCATTTCCACAAAAACAATTTAAAACTCACAGGGGTCACACATCTGTACAACTGCACATTTTCATACATCAAAAATATATAATATAGAGGGCCCCAGAGACAATGAAATCAAATCTAGACATCATCTGTCAAGCTCCTTGGATTGATGTTACATAGAGGAAATCTATCTTTCAGCGAGGTTGAAGATGAAAGTAGCAGCAATCCAAAATAAAGCGTGCCTTTGTAGTACAAATGATCATGGTATTTTGGCGCTACGCTTAGTCCTGGAATATAATGCAGTCAGGCATTTTGAGATCAAGGAATCACAAAATTAACCTCAAACACAGCCTTTTTCTTTACATTTTTCTCTCCTTTAATAATGCAAAACAAGGAAAGGGACAGAAATGGTAACAGCTGCCTTAGACACTTCAGTGCCCTTTCCCATCATCAGCCAGGTGAACTTAACATGTAAATATTCTCAGGATTCAGTCATGAGCTGAAGAGCAGTGAAGTAAGAACTGCTTATTAACCCTGAGGCTTTGCCTCAAATACTATACAAAGCTCAAGGCATTCTAATGCTTTTTTTGAGGGAGAGAGGATTTTTATCCTGTGATAAGCAGGATGTGTATTTTACGCAGGTAAAGTTCCATAAATGTCAAAGAAATCCCCGTTCCCCACTCTTCATAAGCATCTGCTCGAGTTAAAAGTCATTCTGAGGGGTCAGCTGTTAGAACTGCTACTGATACTTTAAAATGCCTTGAAGGGGTATGAATGAGAAGCACTGGCACAAATGGAACAGAAAATCAACAAAGATTTTAACAGTAAAGATTTCTACAGAGAAATCACCACGTGTAAAGCAGCTATAAACTTATTCTTTATTGCACTATTTCAATCGAGTTATTCCACATTTGCACCGACTTCAGTAAACACAGATTAATTGTCCCTGCCCTCAAAACCTTACATCTACAATATTTATAAGTACAGAATGTTTATCTCCCGATATAGCTTAAACTAGCATGTCTGCAACTTCAGTTACTTCATTTGTTTTGACTTTAGCTGCTATCTGTCAAAATACTTCAAGTGAAGCAAATAAAAAACCTGAACAGATAAAGATTTTTTTTATCATACAACAGAGTTACAGTAACAGTTAATGCAAATAACTGGGGCTTAATATGCTCAGCAGTCTGTGATCACCTGTGATATTTTGGGCTCATCTACTGCGGTTGAACTATTGCTCAATTGAACTATTTTATATTACTGAAAAAGAACTACCAAGTTCATCACAAAGGTACCCAGGCAATGCAGTGCTCATTTGTGCATGTTAAGGATTTCTCAGTACATCAAACCAAAACTGCCTATCTTCTTTCACTCAGCAACTAAGTGTCAAAAAATGGAAACCATAAGTAAACGCAATGTTAACCTCCAGGATTTGAAGGTTGCTCCAGTTATTTGAAAACCACATCAATCTTCAGACACCTCAGGGCACCTGAATCATTCATGCAAATCTCAAGTTGCAGTCAGCTGAATGAAGAAGCAAATCTTAAGCAGTCATTCTCAACTGTGCTTAATTTTTAACAGTGTTTACATTGTTTCAGAAGTCTTTTAAACAACAGCTGTAAATGGTGACCATAACAGAAAAAGACAAAAAACTACAATACGCTGCATGTTAGCTTAATTTGCAAAAGATTTCTAAGCATTTCATGGGAAGAGTACATCAAATGGACAACTTGCACAGTGAATTAGAACAGTGGAGCCACTTTATCTGGTGCACCTGTAAGTTTCAATAACCAAAGGATTGCTGCCACCTTCTCTGTTCTTCTCCATAACACAAGACATTTCATTCAGCTATTCTACATTAAGCTATTCTACATCTTTCCATTTTTAATTTGAAGATGGGAATCCACTTCTTTGTTTTCTTATCCATTCCACCCACAGCTAAAGCAAAACAGCACAGAATGACTGAATGTGCAGAGGTGTGACTTTGAGCTATATTAGGAGGAAAATATTCTCCACATATATATAGTGCAGATAAAGGCTTTCAGGAACAGGAACTACTACTCTTTAATCACCCACATAGTTAAAAATATGAAACTTACTTATAAACATGCAGTTGCCTGCCTTTCAAACACTTTTTTGTTGATGCTTTTTCCATTAAACTAGAATTTTAAATGCCAACCACCTCCTTCTTATGAAGACAGCTAGGAATGGAGAGAAAAATTTGTACAAACTACATATCTGCCCCAGGATATCACTGATAAAGAATAACTTTTATCCAGATTTCACGTTATTTCCTATACAAAGTGTCATAAAGTCAAACTTGGCCTGTCTTAAAAAGGAAATACATATCTGAGATGCTACACTTCCAAAGAAGAAACTACCCAGAATCAGGAAGTTTAATGTCAGATACAGAATGCCATCAATGCAATTCAATCAAACTGCTTAATTCTGAATGTAAAACAACGTAATAATGCTAATTTTAAAAGTCTCAGACCATAGCTACCCCCCACAAGCAATGACAGCTTTTGTGGCTTACAAATTGTCAAGCATTTTGAATTCTTTTGCAACAGAAAATATTAATGTAAAATGTAAACTATAATTAAGAGAACACTGGCATTAGATAACCCCATTGAAAAATAATTCCCAGCCTTACTGAGGGTTGTACAATGGAAACCACAACAGCAAAATGTTTCAGGTTAGAAACAAACATATACACCAAAACATACAGGAAAAGCCTTCTGTCCAGAAAGGGGCAGGTCTAAAATATAAACAGTTTACTCAAATGAAATTGAGACTAAAACACAAAATGAAAATAATTCTTAGCAGTTCTAGAAGTGATATCTAAATTGAAAATTTATTTAAGCAGTCTACAGTAATGCCAAGAGTGGCCAGAAGTAAAGGAGAAGAAATTTATTTGTAGCTAAATCACCCCAAACAGAGATGAAGTTTCTTGCACCTAGTTTTGAAACACAGTTTTGGGTTCTGTACCCTGTCCCGTGAGATGTTCCCCAGTGTTTTCAGTTGTGTCTCCAGAAGCCTGACCATCTGCAGGAGCAGTAGCTGGCATTCAGCTGTGGTGCTTCACGCACTTCTCTAGCAGTTGCTTTCTGTCTGCTCTGGGACCTCAGCGGGACCGTAAAGAATAAACGCAGCTACATGAATAGAAGAAGGGAAATACACAGCCAACAGTGGGTTTACAGAGAACTTTGAGGAACTGGAAAATATGCCAGCAATTACTATGAGTAATTTTAGAAATAATCCACAGTTTCAGAATTAAGTATGTATGCTGCACTATTTACAAGATAATCTCTTGCAACAAAACCAAATGCAGACTTTTTTTTTTTAAAAAAAAAAAAGAGCAGCCATAAATCAAATTTGAAATCCAGGGGCGCACAGCAGGACCACACAAAAATAATTTTTGTGGCAATGACTCTCCTTGCCTCTTCACAGAGCTGCCAAAGCTCCCAGCTCCAGCTTGAAGAGCCTAAATGACAAGTTCCTTGCTCAAGGAAACTTAATCTGCCTTTGGCATCTGACCAGCCACTATGGAAGAAGATGCAACTCCCCTATGTTAATGAATGGAAAGCAGCCCACGCAGATGTCAGAAGGATTTAAATGGAGCATGTAAAAAACACAATGATATTCTCACACTTGGGAGAAAACTGCAGAAACCAACACCATGGCTGATGATGAGGTCTTAAAAGGAAACACACAGGTTTCTCTAACATGCAGTGTCAAGGGATTTAAAATAAAACATGTCAAATAATATTTGAATGATCATCATAAAATCACATCAATTAAACTTTCACCTGTTTGCACATCTAGAGGACTGGTGTTCTTCGTGCTCTATTCCATTTATAGTCCATAGACTAGGGGAGTAGCATCAGCCAAAGAGCAAACAATTGCAAGGATGTTATGCAGAAACACATGTGAAAATTCTGTGTGATCATCTCTAACTCTGGGATAATGATTTTGGCTGGAAAGCACCTTAATATATTTGCTTGGGTTGTGAAAATCGGGAATCTCAGAAGGATTCATGCAGGTGCCTGTAACACAGCTTATTAGAGAGGTTTTTCAAGAACATTTCACATTTTTGTCCCTATATATATACACACACATGTAGTTTTTAGCTTGATGCAGCTATAAAACTTATATATAGGCTTTTATAATACATGTACTTTATATATATTTTGCAGAGCAAACAAGTTTGCCTGCTGTTCTTTAACACTGTTCCACCTTTCCGACAAATGTGGGTTCATTTACCTCTAAAGAAATCCCATGGGCAGCCTGATAAACCTGAATTAACCTAACACAGCTGGTTTTGCCCAAGTGACAATCGTGCCTGAATCAGAATCACAGAGTGATTGAGGTTGGAAGGGATCTCTGAAGATCATCTAGTCCAACCACCCTGCTCAAGCAGGGACTCCTAGAGCACATGAACCAGGATTTTGTCCAGATTTTTAATATCTCCAGGGAGGGAGATTCCACAGCCTCTCTGGACAACCTGTTCCACTGCTCAGTCACCCTCACAGTAAAGAAGTTCTTCCTGATGTTCAGGTGGAACTTCCTATGCTGCAGTTTATGCCCGTTGCCTCTCATCCCATTGTTGGGTGCCAATGAGAAGAGTCTGACCCCATCCTCTAGACACCCTCCCTTTAGATATTTACAAACATTAATCAGATCCCCTGAGTCACCTTTTCTCCAGGCTGAACAGGCCCAGTTTTGAAGCCTGTGAATAAAAACTCCCAGCTAGAAATTGTGACAGGACAGTGCCCGCCTCTCTTCTCATGCAAATGATTAACAGCATCTCTCCAGGCACACAGGATACAAAGTCCAAAATCCTTATTTTGCCCACTGCAAACCTACTGGACTTTGTGATTAAGTGATATTGCAAGGGTTGTAAAGACCACAGATGTATTTCAATAGTTACCTCCAATGTCTCAACTAGGTAAGACAGGTACATAAATAAAAAAAGCCTTGATTTTATTAATCATTTATTTAATATGCCTGTAAACTAATGGCTCTTGGAAGGGAGTTAAGATTGAGATATAAAACTGAAAAAATTGAGTTTATAATGAAATAGTGAATGTTTCACTACATTTTTTAAAGGCAGAAACCAGGATTTTCCAGCACTTAAAATTAAATAATTTTTGTTCCGTTTTCTCCACAGCAAATGAAATTAACATTAATTGGGTCTCCCTGGGACACATCTCTACATACAGAGTCTCTTAAGCATCTACTTATGCAGATGAAGACAGATTTAACTACTCTTAACACCCCAGATGTGATTGGTCTCTCTGATCCGATCTGCACTACAACCAGTGCTGGCAGAGAGGCTGCAGTGAGCTCCACTCTAGATCTAGAATTCCCAGCAGGATTTTTTCAGTAGGCTTTGGGGTTGAAGCAGAATTGGACCAGCAGAAAACAAATCTCCTTCTGAAAGAACAGAGGAGAACAAAGGAAGTGTGCAGAAAGGGAACATGAGACTTGGTGTCAAATGGGTTCACAAGAAAGCCTACGAAACACATCTGAATAACAACGACCCTGATGAGACATTTTTTAAGACAGACAAGAAAAATAAACAATTCAAAATTGAGATAACCACAAATTATTTGTTTTGTGCAGATAAACAGCTCTGCAGATTTGATCACTTTTGAATAATATAGAAGGAGGAAGAAAACAATACATTCAAAAGGCACCAGAAAGTACATTTGCAAATCTGCATCATTGATTTCTCTATGCTGTACCATTGATCAGAGTTGCAAAAAAGAATATCATAAGTTTGGGGGCTTTGGGGTTATCAGGGTTTTGGGTTTGTTTTTAAGATAGTTTTCAGAATAAAACGACAGACGAGGAAAAAATTGGGGTTATCAGGGTTTTGGGTTTGTTTTTGTTTTTTAAGATAGTTTTTAGAATAAAATGACAGACGGGGAAAAAAAATAGCAACAGGGAACATGAAGACTGAAAATGTGTGTGATAGTTTCACTGGGTTAGCCCTGGGAAAACCATGTGCTTCTGTAATTTTTGTGTACGAAGACTGTCAAGGGAATATAATACTTGAAATGAACAGTCTGAGGTGATTTTGCAAACAAATTTTGTATTTGCATTTGTGATCAGTCCTCAAAAACGCAAGACAAAAGAACAAACTCTTCTGCATATGGATGAACCAAGATTACCAATTCACAACCTCAGGAAAAATTCATTGCATTGACACCACTGTATCTCTAATTGAGAAAAGCTTTGTAGTTAGGATATTAGTACTAGTCTTGAGTAGATGCTCCATGAAGACTTCATGAACGCTTCAGGCAAATACCTTCCTCATTCATAAACACAAGTCATTTCACAAGCACAAATGTTCAGTCATTAAACACTTACCGTGAAGAGTTTCTGCCTCTTAAGAGAAGGCTGCAATAAGAGATATAAAAGATCTAAAACTTAAAAGAGGAAGGTGGTATCTACATGTTTATTTATTCTTATGTGAGTTTTTAAATCCATCAAGAATAACCAAGGACTGTCTCCAAAAATGGAAATCAAGACAATGATCAAAATCTTTCATCACGCCTGTAACAGGAAAACAAGAGCAAGAGCTATGACTTACTGAATTTTTGGCTCTACTGTTTCCCACTGATCTTGAACATAATGGGTCAAAATTATTTCTAATATAGCTTCAGTAATCCATAGGAGTTACTATCAAGATAGAAATGAGGCCATGTGTTAACTACAATCTGAAAAGAGATATTACTTTCAGAGATAACTAGGTCAAAATATTTAATATCAAGGCAAATCCTTATCAGTTCAGGTACTTCTGGCAGCAGCTGCCAAAAAGGAAGTAGTACACGGTGCTGTTGCTTTCAACATTTTAACTGCATTATTTGTACACGATGCACATGGAAACACTGGATTTCCTTCATAGGTAGGTCCTTCAGTAGGTAATTTCTTCTTTCCTTTCACCTCAGACATCATATGAAGAGAAACAGATCCTTTCTGAAATGGTCAAATTATGCAAAATACCCTAGAACACAACTTTTCCATAACTCCGGCCAACTCAAGCCTCTGCATGCTGCAGGAGGGGAATCACTTCCTCTCCTGACTACGCTGCACACAGCCAGGCAGGAAGGATCCATGCTGAAAATGACGCCTCATTAGCAGGGAGAGGACACCAAGAGAAGACTGTGGATTGAGAAATTTCAGTAAGTCACATCTGCCACCCAGATTTAGTGGAGGGAAATACTGTCAAGCACAGTTGGATGTTCAACCATCCTGTCATTACTCTGCCTCCTCAAACTTAACAAGCTCAAATGTGCCAAGCCCCCATCAGCGGTACTTCTGGAGCACTGGGAAAATCAACAAAAGTGGCATATTTCAAACCTAGATCTGACATACAGGCTCCTCTTTGCATGAGGAAGTTTTTATTTTTAATGAAAGATTTATTTTTTTCTTCTAAAGACAATGGAAGTTGGTGGGCTGACCCAGTAAACAAAGCACAACTTGTCAGCGTATTTTAAAATATCAGTCACAAACAAGTAGCGCATAAGCAGAAAAAATAATGGAGAGCAGTGTCCTAAGAATTGAATTTTCTAATATATAGTATGGGATAGAACACACACACACACACACTTTTCTTTCGGGAGGTACTCTACCATCATGTATGTCTTCAAGACAAACTTTAAAAAAAAAAAAAAATCATTCGGAGTCCCCTATCTCTCAAAAATATTGGGGAAAAAATGACCAATGTATTCCAAGTTTTATGGGGGTTAAAAGTAAAAATCAAATAGGTACAGACATTAGTGTAATCTCCCAATAATTAAATTCTCAGGAAGTCAAACTATTAATCTCAGTGAAATAAAGGGGAGAGCCCTCAAAGAACCTGAGTCTGAGTCAAGACAGGACATCCCACTGACAAGTCCTCAAGCACTTGACTGGTATTTCTTTATTCCCATTTTCTAAATGAGAAATAAACAGACCAAATAATCTATTCATGAAAATTAAAGCATTACTAACCATTAAGAACTTCATCAGTTAACACAGTACCTTACAGGCATTGTCATCTTGAAAATATATGATCAGCTGAAAACAAGACTGACCTCCTAATAAGGCCACGAATATTCAAACTAGAGTTAAAGAAGTAGCTAGAAAAGTTGTAAGTGGCAGCTTTGGAAGTATCAGGAAGATAGGGTTGGTGGGGGTTTGTGTGTGTGTGTGTGTTTGTGTTTTTGCTCCTGTTCAACTGTAAACTTAAAAAACATGGTCATGCAAGCATATGAATCAAAAGCATTCTGCTGTGTTTCTGGCTCACTGAAACAGAAAGCTGTGCTCTAACTACCTTATCTGCTGGTAAGACCATCTGTCATCACAGGGAAAGGGGAAAACATGCTGTCTTGTTCTGCATAGACCCTTTTACCTGGATTGCTACACTACACAGACTTTGAACTCTAGTGTAGTCTGTTCTTATTGATCGCTTTTGCATCACCAGTTGCTGGTGTCAATGTCCCACTGTCAAATTTTTTATTCAGGAAAATAAAAAAAATCAAAGCAATGTAAAATACAAATTCTCCACATCAAAATCTGAGAACTCAGGGTCAAATGCAAAGAGTTGGCAGCTTCATCTGGAGCTGCAGTGTAAACAAAAGCAGAAGCCACAAGGGAGAGGCATTCTCAGCGAATCACTACCACTTGGTGTGACTGGTGGGGTACCAGCTCCTTTCAGAGAAGTCTCAAGACCAAGTGTGTGAACCCACATATATGTGCTGCATGTTGTGGACTGACACCATAATTTCACAACAGAAAGTTCTGCAGCAAGTCCAGCTGAAGGAATTCCCATCTTCTCCACTGTCATTCCCACCCCCCTACCATGGCTCACCAGCCCCTGAATTACACTGGCACAACTCTGCGGGGCCATGCTGTGAACCCAAACAGGGAACTGTTCCAGCTTTAAAAAGGCCTCAGAAATAAATGTATGTATTAATTTAATTCACAGCATGAGCTCTCAAACTATTGTTCTAGCATAACCAAGGGGTGGAGTGGCACAGTGTGGTGGGAACAGGAATACCTTATGCCAGTATTGTTGACAAACATTTTGATTGTGAAATAATGGCCTTAGGAAGTTTTCTAAGTGCTCCAAGCACTAAGCTCTTCAATTTCCAGTGCCTGACGGGTCTTAATATACACTCTACAGTTTCCAACTTCCACACTACTTTAGACTCAGCAACGTGTGCTTTATACCTTCCTTGATGGTTCTAGAAGCTACCTGAAAGCAAGAGCTCTGTGAATAGCCCAGTCCTACCACCGAGTCTCCTCACAGGCTGCCCAAATCCAGAGGTGCAATTATTTAAAGTCTCACCTGCTAATAAAGCAGGGAATGGTAGAGACCTTCTAGGAAGATTCTGATTATGTGATGTTGATCACATAAGGTCATAACACAGACAGGTGGGATACAGGGAAAGACACTCTTGAAAATTTTTGGAACACCAGCTATTCCTTCCAGAACCAGTCCAAAAACCAGACCAGTAGGCAAGTAATACATTCAAAGCATCAAGTGGTTGCTTCAAGTCCTGTGCTGTAGTTGTGCAGGAGAGGCCTTGATAAAAGAACACAGCATTTCTCTTCCTCTCTGCACGAAAGGGCTGCAGATTCACTGCCATTCTCTACTGGCCAACTTGCATTCAGGCACGATGTTCTACAGTGAATACTCTGCTCAACCATAACAATCTTCAGGACTAAGTTTAATTCCAAGCACTGCAAATACCACAGGACAGATGAACGCTGCCGCTAAGTTAATACGTAAAAGAGGAACCTTTCTTAAATAGAGTATCTGTGTACAAACACAGCTGTTTGGATATAAACACCTATCTCAGGGCAGAATTTTAGACACAAAATTGAGACTTTTTGGTTCC
>NW_010336186.1:0-214 GCF_000700745.2 Antrostomus carolinensis | reverse complement strand
GTGGCAGCTGGACTAGACGCCATTCTGAGCTGCGTAATCCTCCACATGCCTTGTCACGGGAGCCAAGACTCCAACCAAACAAGGTTCTTAAGTTGATTCTCTGGAACGTGTGGGTTAAACACCATCACCTTCATTTTTGAGCCCATAAATTTCCCTTCAAGGGATTTTTTTTCAAGGGTGGTTAGTGATAGAAAAAGGGATAATGGCTTTAAAC
>NW_010336185.1:0-4481 GCF_000700745.2 Antrostomus carolinensis | reverse complement strand
AAGCAGTTTTCTGGGCTGCAGCGAACTCTAAGTCCATAGTGGCAAATCCCTTGTGACGGGGGGAAGGTAGCGACCCTTCCTACCTGAGCACCGATGCCGCCTAGCCTTCGGTCGTCCCCGCTTCAGGCTCCTCCGTCACTGACTCTTCCCCAGCTCCGATTTTGCCGTCCACGTCGATCCGCCAAGCAAATTTATGAGCTGTCCTTCCGCAGTCCCCACTTAGTGCTTTTTCAGTCCTTTTATTTTTCCAAGTTCAGGGCACCATTTGTAGGAAGATTCCCCAAAATATTCACGGAGTCCTCATGGAGGTAAGAGTGAACTTTCGTAAAGTGACCTTTATTAGCTTAAAACAGCACACTTTATAGGGTTCTACAGGGTTCATGTGGTACAAACAAACTACTATTGGTTTAATTAACTAAATATCACACATGTCAACTTATAATTGGTTATAAGTGAATCTACTTCCGCATTCATGCCAGCCTCAGTCTCTCCCTCCTTCCGCTTCCAGGTGGCGCTTCCTCCCCACCCCCGTGGCCAGCCAATCCTGTTGAACATCCTCCCTTCTGTTTATGACCTTGCTGTTGTTTCTCATCCTTATCTTTTAAGGAGACTTCAGGGGCACTGCCTTCAGGGCTACGAGCTGGGTTGTGCAGGCAGACCTTAAGTAAAACATCATGCCCTTGCTCTGCCAAGATATTCTCTACAGACCATAAGTGTCTTTTAGTAGAAAAGAAATGCAAAATATCAAAATGAAATAAATGTGGGTTGGTTTTTTTTATGTAGCCATATATTTATTTTGAAAGTGATTCTTTCATGAGAAAGAATCATGAAACTACTACTATGAGTAGTTTCTTTTCTCTCGCTTTTTCTCAAGAGTCAGTACTTATCTCAAGAGTAGTCACATTGTTCTTTATAGGAAACTGTATGTTCTGACTCCTAATTCAATCATTTGTCCATATCTAGGTTCAGCTTCAAGGGCTAATCAAACCATTTGACTCCCGTTAACACCATGTCTGATATTGTGTGGTTTCTATGTCCCATCACATCAACACAGAAGTAGGTTGATTATAAAGTTGTTCTTCAGAATCTCTGCAATCAGTGTTGGAGCTACTAAATGAAGCAGTTGCCTAGCAAACAATAATGCAAAATCAATGCAAACCTGTTAAATTTTTTCATAATATCAATCTGTGCATTTCTCTGAAAAGACATTCTTGTAAAAATATTTCTGTCAGTTCTATTTTTTTAGCATCACATACTTGCTTTTGGTGCCAAATGTCTTAAAATGACCATCACATAAGGACATCTTATAATATTGTATTTAAAGAATAATTATATCTTTTCATTCTTTATATCTAACCTTAAGCTTCTTGTAATTTTTTTTAATTATTAAGAGAATGAATAGTGTAATTTTTAAAAATTAATTTCAAAGTGGTTTCCTAGATTCTTTGTTTGAAAAGTGAAGTACTTCTCTCCGTAGAGAAGGTAGGAGGTAAAGATAAGTTTCTAGGGGAGCACTCAGCTTTTGTGGTACTTTTAATAACTGACACTTATGGAAAGAAGACAAAGGTAACTTAGGTAACTCCACAAATTATACTGAGCATCTAATTTAATAAAATCAGCTATGAAAAAAAAAGGATGTATATATCATCTATATAGCTCTCAAAGGATCCTGTATAGCAAAAACAAGTTTATTACAGCTGAAGATTATCATGGTATTTTTTTGTGTCAGCGATGAGGTATATTTTGATTTCCCCTTAAAGGCAGTTGTGAGGTGGAAGTTGATTACATACTTTTCTCCTTGAAAACACACAGTAATCTGCTTTATTGCCTACTTTACTCTTTCCAAGAAAAGCTCTATGGTTGATGCAGCAAACATCATGGTTTGAGTTGAGAAAGTAAAAATTGTGGAAATCAGCTACAAATGAGGAATTAAGGTCAAAGACTGTACAGAACCCTCATCAGCATTTCTAATCACAGATCAGACAGAATCCGTATTTTTGAACACAAATCTAGCAAATTATTTACACATAGGAGATAAAGCCAAAAGAAGCCCACATGTGTTGAAGTGCTTTGCTGGATCAAGACCAGAGAGGCTGGCCAACCTTTGCTTTCCACACGGATTTCATACTTAGTGTCCATCTGTTTGTAAAGAACTGTTCTTCCTGGAATGCCTCAAAACTGTTTAACATTACAAGCTCTATAGAAAGAAATTGCTTCAGACAGTTGTGCAGTATATTTGTGGCGTAGTATGCTGCAGTGGTTAATAGAGCACAGCCGCACTGTAAAATTGCTTAGGACAAAGGCAGAAAAATGCTAAATCTAATTAAAAATGCAAGGAAAAAAATGCAGGCAGAGTGTAATTACCTGAGCTGAAATTTAGCCAGGTTACCAGAATTAAAAGTTTATTCTTAGGAAGCGTTCTAGACTTAAGAAACATTAGAGGTGTGGGGTATTTCTAAAGTATTTGCCTACACATGTTTACTTGAATATACATTGAATGTGGCCAATTCCCTTTTAACTTTAACATACCAATAAGCTACAAGTTACGGGTTGCTTAACTGCATAATCTTTATATGGCAAGGAGTTATGCCTGCAGACAAGTTATTCACACTGAAAGTACTATATTTCACATGGTACATAGAACACAGTTGGAATGCAGGCTGCCAAAACCTCGTTATGTGAGTCTTGACACAAAAATGACAGAAAATGTAAACAGAGATAATATATAATTTTCAAAGTCAAGATGATGCATGTACTCATATTTGTATTTTCTGCTTGTAGTGGAGACAATAGCTCAGGTCCAGAGCAGTGAGATTAACAAGTCTACCACACTTTGTTATGGATGGGTGGGTGGGTGGTGCTGATGTGGTGGCACCAGAGTGCTTGACCCTTCCATCCAGGCACTCTCTCGCCGGCTTCCACTTGATCAAGGAAGCAGGTTTGATTTCTGTGTTATGGTCAGAACAATGGGTTTGCTCATTTTCCTGCTCCAGCTGTGGTGACCACATGCTGAGGTTCCTAGCAGGTACATTCCTGTTTACATGCTTTGGGTAACTTACCTATTTTCCTGTTTTCTGACTCTCCTTTTTGGTACTTTTGTACCTCCTTTCCTCCACTCCAGTCTCCTCCAAGACAAATGACATGACCAATTATGTTTTCCCTAGTGATTCTAATTTTGACACACCTGTACCCAAGTCTCAACCTTATATGGTGTAAATGACATTTATTCACTGTTGGTCTTGCAAGGTTTTAGTCCCCTAAACATCCCCAAGACTGCCCTCTTAAGTGTCTGTGAACTCTGGAACAAACTGGCACACAACTTCCTGTGTAACCGCTATTCTTCTCAGGGCTGTCTGTAACTTCTGTCAGCTTCTTACATTGTTATCTGTAAGATACAGCAATTTCTCATGTCTTGTCCAGTAGTCTTACATGTTCTGCACAATTAGCGTAACCCTGAATGCTGGAACTCAATCATGGACTCTGCCACACGATCAGTATGATCAAGCAAGAAGCCATTTATTTGTTCTAATACAGTTATATTTACACCCCAAAACTAATGAAATCACCCACACCTGTTAACATGTTATTGGCTATTCACTCACAGCACAAGCAGTTCACATGCCCCTAATTGGCTGATGGACTTTGCCTGCATCCCTTCCTGTTTGCTTGCCAGGGTACATCTTTTGGATACCTTTCAAGGTTCCTTTCTCAGGCCTTGTTGATGCAGGTGCTTCTCGTATCTCCAGACATGTATCCCTTCAGTTCCCACAGTTCTCTCAGGGTATGCCAATACACGTTCTCACACTCCCCACAATTCCCCTCTTTTCTTTTAAGAAACAGAAAAACCTAAAGCTTAACTTATCAGTACTTAACAAAAACACAAACCATAAACTTAAAGCTTAACTTATAACTTATCAGAATTTAACAAAAATACAAGTAAACTTAAAGCTTAACTTATAACTATATGTTCTTAAACTGATAAAAAATTATCATTACACACACTTGGTTATAAGGGTTATAATACTTGATCAACTTCAGAATGTCCATTTGCTCTTAGAAACCCTACAATTCCCCCTTCTTGTGTTTGTACAACAAAAGCGTTGTTCACCATCTTCTGCAGGGCCCTTTGCAGACATGATAGTAAACAAGGCACTAATAGGAGGATCACCAGAATTACAAGTAATACCTGCAATCCTGATTTGAGCAGTGAAAAAAAAACATCCTTGTATTCCCCAATTCTGAAACCACTTGCTTAACCAATCATCATTATCTACCTTTAACTGTTTGATATTTTCCTTTAACCTTTTAATGGCCATATGAATTGACTCTGAGTGGTCTGATAAATTCATACAGCACATGCCTTCAAATTCCTCACAACCATGTCCCTTGTTCTAACAACAAAAAAATCAATTGCAGCTCTGTTTTGCAATGTTGTATGTCTAATGCTATTAGTGTCTACTAACATCTATGTGAGAATTTCT
>NW_010336184.1:18435-28900 GCF_000700745.2 Antrostomus carolinensis | reverse complement strand
GGGCTGGGCTGGGGCGTGGGGCAGGTCGGGAGCGGGTTAAAGATCTCGGCCAGAGCTGCTTGGCTGGAGGGGGGGGAAGCTACGAGAAGAAGAAAGGCGCTGTGAGGGAATGCGGTTCTTATCCGCTGTATCTGAGCGCTAAATAGTCCTGGGCTGGGAGGAAAATACACCCGCTAGAAATTTATGTCTCCAAATCTGACGGCTTGGTTTCGTTTTAATTAGGTCTGTGGTCAAAGGCTTTGAAGCAACCATGGATAAAAGAGGAGGCATAACAGAAACTGAAAATGGTGATGCTTTCCTGGAGCTGAACAGAATTACAACAAAATACCCACATCGCTACACGAAGGTTTGCTCTCTCCCCGTTCCTCTGGAAGTTGCGCGTGGAGCTGTTGGTCACAGGAGCAGAGTGGGAGGTGGAGGCTTCTGTGAGGGGGAAGCAGTAGGGTGAAGGCTGAAGAGCCTTTGCCTGGATTAGGATTTGCAAGACACTATAAAATGAGCAACTTCTTAAATGTGATATAGCTGTGCAGTCCTGTCCTCGATACATGTTTGATTACCAGTCCCTTATTTTAATATCTGAGCACCTCACAGCATGTGCTTGGAGAGATTATGGTAGAGACTGAAGTATGTTGTTCTACCAGCTTTCTCAAGCACTTGCACCCCATAGTTCTAGGTCTGCTTTCAGCAATGTTCCTTTAAGAAGTTGACCAAAATGTTTCCTTATAGTAGAGTCCACTTCATTGGAACATGTAGCACACCTGATCTTACTAGGTGCTTTAAAGTGTTTACTAAAATGCCTTTTGTAAACTTAAAGTTGCTCATATTTGGCTGCTGGAAGCCTAGGCACTTATGAATCCAACCATTGCTTAGTGTTAAAACTTTAACTAACACAGGTGCTTTTGTTTAGCTGTGATACCTAAATATATGTGTGACTGGAGGAACAATCAGTAACTTGCAAATAAAGATTCTTTCAGTACTAAGTGAGTTTGATATGTTGTGGGGTTTAAGGTTCAAACCTTGTTTGGGGTTTTGGTACCACTGCTGAAATATGCCTTTAGAAAAAGTCTCTAATGGTGGCTGATTTTCCCATTGCCAAAAGCTGTGGGAACAGGTGGTCGGCGCTTTGTGGAAATTTATTAAGATACTTCGCAACAAATGGCCTGAAGTGTGGAACAGAGTGAGACAGTGTACTCTTGCTGACTGTGTTATCTTGAGGAATTCTGAGCTGTTAGCTTCCTAGCAGGTTGTTTTTTTAAAAGAAAAAAATTATTGTGGCTCTGTTCTGTTGAGATAGTAGGGGTAGCTTATTTTAACTAGACATCAACAATAAACCAAGTACTTCAGAATTGGCAAAACTTACATGGGAATAGTATGGCTTTCCAGTTCTGCCCTCTTAGCAAAGATGTGCACTTAACCTTGTAAGATGCAAAGTATACTATTTTTCAGACCTTGTTATTAAGTTAACTCTAAAGTGAAGGGGGGGATCTGTCTTTAAACTTTTGCTGTTGGAAAAGTGGTGCCTACACTTGCTCAGTCTTGCCCAACTCTCAAGAGCTTCAAATTCTGCTTGCTTTTTTGGGCAGTATTCAGCTTGTGCTGGTGGTAGCTGTACACTGAAACTGATACATTTGTAGCTTCAGTTAATTTAGTACCTACAGTTTCTGATCAGGATAACCTTGCTGAACTAGTGCTAGAAGGCATCTAGTCTTGTATATCTGTTGGTGTCCAAGGAGTCTAAAGTCAAGAAACGGCAGAAATCAATCTATGTTGTAATATCCTGCATCATATGTTTGTTTGGTTTTTTTTTAAAGTAGCATCTTGAATATAGCTGGTTTGAGGAGCTCATGTAATCAATGTTGTAAGCCATTTTCACATGATCCAATTTCCTTGTAATTAGGGGATGGATGTTTCAGGACATGTGCTGCTGATTTGGAGAGGAGACTGTTTCCCTTTAATGGTTTATATTTATTTACTACCAGTAGGAAAACAATTGGCTCATACTATGAATCCTTCTAAACTGTTTTAACAAAACTGTTTATTAACAGCTAAACACACTTTTTGTCCCTCCCACTTAAAAGTACTAGTGTGTGAATTCAACAAAAAACCCAAAAGCACACTCTGGAAGTGCCAGTGTTAATCTCTATTATGAGAGTGTTATATAGTCCAAGCTGTGTCTGTTCTACTTTGTTGGAAGCTGTTGCTCCAAGGGCGGACAGCTAACGAGTGAAAGCCAAGCAACAATTCAAATTTTCCTGACTTCAGTGGAAGAATTGCAATAGGATCTGATTGAGAGTCTCTGAACTCCCTCTCGTGGCCAACAAAATAGTTTTAAGTCTGGGACAGTACTGTTAATACTTGTGATATCTGCATCAGGCTCCGATAGTATCACAGCGCTGATCTTCATAGATCAAGGTTTATTTTGGGAAACTTTGGGCAGAGAGGCCAGTCTCCCTCCCTTTAATGGAACTCTTTTTGCTGAGGACTAGTACAGGGTGATGTTTGGATATATATGTGTGTGTGTAGTAAGGTTTTGTCCAGCTACCAAGCTGCCATCTGAAACCTTTCAATTATTAAGCTCACATAGCTAATGAACTTATTTTAATCACATGGGGATAATGATGTAAAAGCTCTAGAGGACATTGTATTCTTGGGGGAAAAAGGTAAAGAGATTTCCTTCTTCAGTTTGGCCCATGCATGGTGCCTGCTATTAGGATCTCGTTATCCTTCCAGTTGCCCACTGATTTCTGCACAGTTCTGGATCAATTCAGTACAGCTGGGAGTGAGGCAGACTGAAGAAACGTAATCTAGGGAGAGTGGGTAAGTTTAATTAGAAATGTGCATCTTGGCTGCAGCCAAGTTAATAGTGATTCAAAGCACTGATGATCACACTGGTAATAATACTTTTTAAATGTAGCAAGCTGCAGTGAGACTGTAGGTTGAGACTGGTCTGCCTCGAATGACTGACTGCCCAGGGGTGTGCAGCAGTAAACTAAAGGACTGCATTTGAAAGCTGGTAGAAGTGGGAAGATTGAAGTAATCATTCAGCATTGATTTGCTGTTGGGTAGAGTGGATAATTGTATAACATACATCTAGATATCTTGGAATTGGTGGTGGTCAGAAATGGCAAGCTTGTCTGGAATTTCCAGATCTACCTTAGTAACTGGTATTGTGGTAATGCTTTTTTTTACCTGCTGAATCTTACGTAGCATTGAACATAACAATTTTGATTCAGTCTTGAAACTTAACTAGCTCCAGTATAAATGATGTCTGTCTTGCTTAGAAGTTGAATTGTCCAGGGAAATGAACAGGTAAACATGTATGATGTGAACAGCCTTTCAGGTGTTAATGAGGATTGAACCTGACCTAGTAAGGCTTAGTGCTTCAGATGAGTGTTTGCTCAGTGGTCACAAGTAGAACTGAAAAATAAACTTGCTGTCTAATGCTGAATTCTCACTGCAATATTTCACAGGAAATGGAACGATGTATTGGGAAACCTGAGTTAAACAGTCTGGAATAGATATTTTGGGTCAATTGAATCTTGGCTGGGTGAGAGTTGGAACTAACTTCTTCCTTTTTCTAGGAGGAACTGCTGGATATTAAAGAGCGTCCCTACTCTAAGCAAAGACCTTCGTGTCTTTCTGAAAAATACGACAGGTATTTTCTTGATTATACAAAAACTATATACATTTCCTTCAGAATGGAAGTTTAAATTGCAAAAAATTCTTAGCTAAGCAGTGCACTTATGTTGATGCAAGATATACGTGCTCCAGAGTTTAGTGTATGACAGTGTTTTCAGAAGTACTCATCTACTAGGAAAGGCTTAGTGCTCTAGCTAGGAATTTTTTGTTTTGAATGAAGATTATAAGATGAGATCCAGCAGAAAGTAACTTCGCACAACACAAGTCTTGCAGACTTGCAGGAAAAACTACCAAGACTATAGATGGCTGTATAGCACAGCCTGACTAGGTCGTGTTGCAACAAGCTGACTTGCTTGATAGATTACTCTGCTGTGCTGACAGTGTACCTCATTTGAAAATGAAGGTTAGTGTGTTCTTGGCTTGTGTTTGCAAGCTTGCTAAACTGCAGTATCTTTACTGTTCAGGTTAATTTATTGTGCAAGTAAGTATGAGGTTGAGGTAAAATTTTCAGAATGCTGAAGAACAGCAGCATTTTTGCGACTTGAGCTATTTTTCAGTGTAACAGGCAAAATTCAGTAGTAACTAGTGCAGCATGTCCATATGTTGTCCCTTTTATAATCTGATGCTGGGTATTGTACTTCCTGTTACAGAAGGGATCCAGAACACCACATGTAAGGTAATAAAGTATAGGAAGACAAAGATTTAGAAGTTCTGTATGAAAGGTGTTTCGCTTGTACAGATTGCTAGTCAGGGAATTCCAGGTTTTCCGCAGCAGTGCTATGAATTATTTATTAGAAAAAAAGTAGTAAACAGTCCTGCAATTTTATTTTCATAGTGATGGTGTCTGGGATCCAGAGAAGTGGCATGCATCTTTATATCCAACTTCAGGAAGAACTTCACCAGTGGAAAGCTTTAAAAAAGATTTGGATTCAGAGCGGACTTCTCTTATGCGTAGGATAGTAGGTAAGTGCACTCTTGGAACACAAGACTCAAAACTGAACATAGGCTGTTGGCAAAACCTTTCCTTGGGGTGATGCAAATGAGACTAAAGAATGTCTCTCTGAAAATTGTTTGACTGCATGAAATAAGTATCAAGGAAATCTTGGTTGCTCCAAGTATACTCTCCTTCCTGGTATTCTGGTAACTCATCAAAGAGCAAACATAAGCAGCAGTCAGTTCTTACATCCTACTATTCTTGCAATGTAATAGTAAATACATATGTAATAATGCAAGGACAGGGGGCAACTTCCCTGCAAGTCAAGACTGAGTACTTAAGTCTATAGTGGGAAAACAGGTACTTCCTAGGAGACAGCAGTGATTCCTCAGTATCCAGCCGTAAATTTATATTTTTGCCTCTGCACTTCCTGTGTTGTGCTAGATTAGCTTCACAAAAATAAAACATGAGTTTTCCTTCTAAAAGCTCTGGGGTAGCAGCAAGGCTATGGAACAGAATGCTATTATAGAGATAACCAACTTGTATTTACTAATACATTAGATGCTTTTTGTGTGATCTTTGACTTGTAGATCCAAGAGAACGAGTGAAAGAAGATGACTTGGATGTAGTCTTAAGTCCACAAAGGCGAAGCTTTGGAGGTGGCTGTCATGTAACTGCAGCTGTTAGCTCACGTCGAGCTGGGAGCCCATTGGAAAAGGAGAATGATGGTGTCCGTGTTATTGGTGGCCGTAGGATTGGCAGTGGAAGAATTATCTCTTCTCGTAACTTTGATAAAGACCACCGGGGTGGTGAAAAAGACTTACGTGATTCTAGAGATGCAAGAGACAGAGATCGTGACAGGGACTACAAAGATAAACGCTTCAGGGTTTGTTCTTTCTTTTCCTGATATTAAATCAGTTTTTGGACACTTTGCACTAGTGCAAAGTGACAGGGGCAGGTTAACTGCATGCAGCAGTTGGGTGTTCCATGCAACTAGGCTGTTGTTTGGGGTTTTTTTCCTTAGAAACACCTTTATGGTTTGAAGGGTGAGCACTCGGTGCTTCAAAAACCTAGTTTTCAATCCTTCTGACAGCTCCACTGGGATGTATCTAATACTGTGTATTTTACAAACCTCCCCTGTGGTAGACTTAATAGCAAGATATTCAGAAGTCTGATAGTTTGTTCATAGTTCTTGACTTAGCAGCTGTCAGCAAGAATTGTCTTTTAACTCAGCAGATGGAAGCTTTCCATGCTTCCAAGCATTTTAAAATAAAAAAGAAAGGAAGAACCACTGGTGCACCTCTCATTTATACAAGCACTTGCAGATCAATAGCCCACAGTGTAATAAAACAAATTCAGCTGTGAAGTTTTTAAAATGTAAAACCTTACTGAGCATGCTGAGTGTACATTTAAACCTTAAAAAAAACCAAAGAAACAAAAAACCACCCAGAACTAGTATGAAAAGACTGTCATTTGCTGTGGAAGTCAGGGAGGAATCTTATGAAACAGTATTTAATGGTTAATCTTTTCAATATTCCACTTCAGAGAGAATTTGGTGACAGCAAACGTATCTTTGGGGAGCGAAGAAGGAATGACTCTTACACTGAAGAGGAACCTGAGTGGTTCTCTGCTGGTCCTACAAGTCAGTCTGAAACCATTGAGCTCACAGGCTTTGACGATAAAATTCTGGAGGAAGATCACAAAGGGAGAAAACGTACAAGGCGACGTACAGCCTCACTAAAAGAAGGTAACAGCAAATTTGACAAAAACATTGCTTGTCTGCTAGTATGGCATCTTGCTGGATATAGAGGTGCTTGCTATAGATCCAGGCAAGTATAAAGAAAAATGCAGTTTATCAGTCTTTAAACTTGCATAGCTTTTGGTCATCCTGAAGCACAAGGCACAACACCTGTGGCTCATTTTTCAGTCTGCAAATACCTTTAAGTTATTAAATACTATTTTTCCAAAAGAAAGGCAGGACTGAAGCTGAAAAAAAATAAATTGTATGGATGTTGAATGATATGAGGGATTTGTAGTCTATGAAAAGGGTCTTGTCCATTCCTGTATCCTGCTGGTTGCTAAAGGCTTAGTTTAAGTTAAACTAATGTTCTGAGGTACTTGAAATATCTATTCTTCTTGTAATACTAGAATTAGGGGCACTGATCTGGACATACAGCTGCCTGTAATACAGCTTTAAGCTGAATTTGAAGACTATCTCAATTTGTATGCAGTCTCTGAATTTCAAGTCTACTGTTACTACTGCAAAAGCTGTAGTACAAACTCCTCTGAGGCAAGAGAAGATTACTTAATGCTAGAAATTCCACAGTGGGCAACATAAACCTGAAGAGTTCGGGTTTACTTGTGTATTCACTTAACTAAAATGTAGTGCAGTTTCAAACATGCAGGTTTGTAGTCGTGTCACAGCTTTTTTGCAGCACCTCTGCAAGCTTGGTAAGTCTTTAATATGACACATTCTTTGCTCCTGCTAGAGGAGTAGAAGCAATATTTGTCATATCTTGACAATATTAATAAAACTCATGACAAGTAGGAGCTTTCAGGGTGGCTGCTCCCTGGGGCCCCTAGGAAGAAGGCAGGAGCTGCCAAAGGATTCTTGGTGGAAAAACAGCAGCAGCTGTTGTTGTACTGTACCAGCTCTATCTGCTTGGTGTGACATAACATCTGAGCTGTTCTGTGTACTTCCTGGGTTGATCAGGATGCAGTTGTTTACATGTGATTCAAGGGTAATTCTTATTTTTCTTGAGGTAGTCTTAATTTTAGAGAGTAGAAGCTCTGTGCTAGAGTTCACTGGGTCCTGGTTTCTGTTGTGGCAGACTGCAGCCAACACTGTAACTGGTGGAATACCACATAGGTGGCTAGATTGGTCCTATGCTTGTAATTCCAAGGCATTGACTTTTAGGTGGTGTTCCTACAGGAAATGGTCAAGTTCAGTGCCTCAGCAATCACTTTATTTTCTTTTTTAAGGGATAGAATGCAATGGTGGAGTGGCAGAAGAGGATGAAGTTCAAACTGTCCTTGCCAATGAAACTCCAGCAGATCAAGAAGTTCCTAGGGAAGCTGTTTTACAAGAACCAGCTCCAGGAGAGTTTGACTTCAATGAGTTCTTTAACTTGGATAAAAGTGTTCCTGGCTTGGCTTCAGTGAGTTGTTTTTGTTGCTTTTTTCTAAGACTGGCTGTATTCATGAGAAGCATTTTTGCTGCTGCTGTGTTCAGTGAAAACTAAAACTTCTTGCTTTGTGAAAGTTGCTTTATGCAGTGTGTAAGTCTAAGATGAATTTGCAGAGATTTAGCTTTGATGTTTTAGGTGGTTGCTTCTAAAACGTTATTGCTGGGATTGGCTCCATCTCCAAAGACAGTGTGTGAGACAAACCAGCTGATTACTTTGTCTTTCTTTTGATCATTACTGAAGACTCAAAATCGGCATCCTGGATGGATCTTCTTTGGAAGTATTACAGATACATTCAGAGAAGTTTCACTGCACAGTTTAGTATAACTGAAAACAACCTTTTGCAGCAAAGTCTGGAAATTGCAGCAAATGTCTATTTTGTGCAGGATTTCTGGAAGGCAGTAAACCTGGGGACATCTCATGAATATATAATTACATTGTTATCAGTACCAGTAATGTGGCTGAAATTATGTATTTCTGAGAGGATTTGAATCTTTATTACTTATCCCTCCATAGTGGTTAATGCATTATTTAGAGCTATTGCTATTGGGTTGGAAAAACAAACACAGGCTACTAATTCAGTCCAAAGCATGTTTAAACGATGCTACTGATTTGACTAGTAGATACCCTGTGTAGCCCAAGTCATACATGGGATGCTGCTGATACCTAGGAGCTAGTAACAGGACTGTGAAGAAAAATACTGACACTTGCTTTACCTCCAGCCATGATTTGATGGGGATTCTGGTACTTCTGTTGGTAGTGTGCAGTTCTTGGACATCTGATCTGTAGAGGTAATAGTGGGTGATTGTTGTTCACTGTTTTCAGTCTGAAAGCTGTAACTGCTTGGTATCTTAGCATGCTTTTTCCTCTTCACCACAGGAAGGAGTAAGCAGGTCCAGCAAATACTGACTAAGCGTGGGCCTAATTCATAAACCGCTGATGTTTCTATTCTGACTCTTCCATCACTAGGAAGAAGAGCTATTCTTGACTATTCTAGATGGCATAACTCACTAGTAGATAGAATTTGAGGAAAAAGGCTTAGTATTGTAGAAAGGTAAATGTGTTTAAAAACAAAATAGTAATCTGACAGCAAAGAAATAGACCTTATATGCAGTTTCGAAACATTAGGGTTTAAAAAAAATAGAATCCTGACCTAGTCTTTAATGTGGAAAAGCTGCTTGCATTAAAAAAGGCTCATCATATGATGGTAGTAATTCAACAAATACATAATGAAGAGTTTGTTCTCCCTATAGAAGTTCTAAAAGATGTATCTTTAGACTCGACAATCTGATTTTCAGCATATCTGCAAGATATTGACTCCCTTCAAAAGCTGGGAATTCACAAGTCACAAAATACCTGCTGATGAAACTTCAGTGGTCAGATGTTATAATTGGTCACAGAAGTGAGTTTCAGACTAGAGCATATCATAATACTCTTTCTTTGATATGTTTGTAACAAGTGTTGTAGGAAATGTACAAATTTACTGACATAACTGTCTTAATTCTTCTAGCATGTATTGATCCATTTGGTTTTAATTGTTTGAATATCTTGTTTTTGCTGTTGTAAATAGTGTTGAGTGCCCTTTGTTTCAGAGAAAACAGCTTCTCTGGCAGAACAAAGCTATTCTTGCTTTTGTCTAAAAGTAAATGTGCTGCATGGTGAAACTGCATCTGTGCCTATTGAGCAGGCTTTTAACTGGGTACTACCTTGCAAGATAGCAAGAGCTTTAGTTGGAGTTAAATTTTATAATGCACAGTTTTTAAATATTTATGATGATTAGCAAAGAAGTAAACAGTTGCTATAAACTGTAGTGACTTCTGACAAACTAACTTTATAAAGTAGTGCTTAGTGACCTCATCTTCTGCTTGGAGGTAGGGGTGCTAGCTGCCAGGACTTTGCTGATGGCACAGACTCTGACTTGAAGAATGCAGCCTTCTTAGTCCCAGAATGGTTCAGCATGTAAAGTGCAAACAAGTAGCCCTTAGCTACTGGCCTTCTCCCCCAGCCCCTGTGAGATGCTCATGAGTCAGGGAGCAGTCTTTGCCCTTCATTCCTGGCACTGCCCTTGGCCAGTGCTGGAACTTAATTGAATTAGGATTGTAGAAAACAGAACAGATCAGAGTACCCTTTCTGTAAAGTGATAGGGACCAGCCTTGAGCCATCTGGCTGTCAGAATTACTAGTTGTTATAATTCATTTTAATTCTTGTGGTAAATTCTTCTCAATTTCTTTTGGACATTAAAATGGCATGGTTAATGGTCTTTGGATGCTCTGATTATGCTCTTTCAGTTTTACTCGGAGCAAATATTTGGTATAAATAAAAGATGTACAATGGGTTATGCTAACTGACTGCACAAATGCTGCTATATTGGAAGGAAAAAAGCAATTTAAAGCTTCTAAACTCTGGGAGCAGCATCTAATTGTCTGTAGCAGAAGAATCTTGGTTGCACAGTAAAGCTTATCAAAGAATTTGCTGATCTCGCTTCTGTTAAGATTATCTGCAAATATTTGGTATAAATAAAAGATGTACAATGGGTTATGCTAACTGACTGCACAAATGCTGCTATATTGGAAGGAAAAAAGCAATTTAAAGCTTCTAAACTCTGGGAGCAGCATCTAATTGTCTGTAGCAGAAGAATCTTGGTTGCACAGTAAAGCTTATCAAAGAATTTGCTGATCTCGCTTCTGTTAAGATTATCTTTTTTTTT
>NW_010336184.1:0-18375 GCF_000700745.2 Antrostomus carolinensis | reverse complement strand
AGGTGGTTTTCTAATCCTAGTCGTTCTGGAAGTCGGTCAAGCAGCTTGAGATCCACACCACATGAGGAACTGGAAAGGCTAGCAGGTAAGACTGTAGGACAATACATGGTCAGATAGCCTCCTTCCATATTCCGTCCTACTCATTCAATAAGAAGATGGCAGATAAAGCTTTAGGATAATGAATTCTCCCACAGTTTAAACACTTGACATTCTTTTGGAAGCTCTTTGAGTAAGCAGCTATAAGTTCTTTTTTTATAAATGTTCTTATCACGCTCCTGATGACTTTCCAGCTGATCTTGGGCAAGGGGTGTGAGGCATAACTTGTCAGTGACATATTGAAGTTGGTTACCAGTGTATGCTCATCTTGAGACATTGGGTTGGTAAACTGATGTCGCAGTGCTCCTGGTTTTGCTGTTTCAGGTCTAGAGCAAGCCATTCTCTCCCCTGGCCAGAACTCTGGAAACTACTTTGCTCCCATTCCATTGGAAGACCACTCTGAAAACAAAGTGGACATCCTAGAAATGCTACAGAAAGCCAAAGTGGATTTAAAACCTCTTCTCTCAAGTCTTTCAGCCAACAAGGAAAAGCTTAGAGAGAGCAGTAAGTGCCTCTTCAGATATTGTCAAGTTCTTGTGATGCAGTATCTCAAGGCAAGAGGCTTGGTATTCTGGAAACCTCAACTGCTGAGTCCAGGAGTAGGAAGTGTTATAGGTTTACTTACACTACCAGTGTTCAACAAACTTCAGTTGTGTCAATATCATCACTGATTCTTTTCATCCTAATCACAGGATGACATCAGGATTCTGTCAGACCACTTTACTGGCCAGTAATAATCATGAGTTAAGATGGTGCAAGTCTGAGTTTCCAGCTTTGTCTATGGCATTTACATAAGCTTTTCATACCAGAGACGGGTAACGTCAGTTCTGAAACTGTCATTTAAACTCTGGCTTTACCAAAAACTTAGTGTAATTCATTCTTGCAAGCATCTATAATGGATCACACTGATCCATTAAGTATCAGTATCTAAAAAGATGAACAGTGGCTTGAGGATGTCAATTTTTTCAAGTGTGTACTGTAAACTTGAACTTCTCAAGACTGCTGTTAGCACTTGAAGCACAGTGATCTGTGCTCACTGTTCAGTACATTAATTAAATAATTAACATAGAGGTACAACATAAGAACTGATTTGTCTTAGTTATGCTAACTTGGCTAGAATCATGGGATTCCGGGGAACTTTGTTAGAATTCACTTTTGCTGGCATCAGCTGTTCTAAACAGAGTTCAGGGCTGACTTTAAACTTAATGTTCAAGGGCACCTCTAAGTTAGGCATTTGCATGTTTGGGCCCATAGCATGCATGGAGGGTACAGAATGCATGTGTTCTTGGAAATCTCCAGGTCTAATTCTAAATTGGTTTCTCTTTGGCAAGCAGCATGTATTGCCATGTAAACCGGATTGAACAAAAAGTGATGCTACTCTGATTTGTGTGAAGTAGCTAGGAAGGAAAGCATCCAAGCACTGCAAATATTCTTAAGTGTCCAGTCTGGGAGTAGGGACTGTTGGCTAACATGTGGAGAACTTAAATAGAACTACAAGTCTCTTCTGTGTTCTGCTTGGTCTGACTTTCCTACTAAAAGCTTTTGAAACGTTGATCCTTACAAACCAAGGATGAAGGAACAAAAACTGTTGGGGAAGCTTCCATTCACTCAAAAGTAGCTGATGTGGGTTCTGTATTCCCATAAAATGCTGTACAGTTCTTCAAGAGTTGTGGAGTTTTCAGGTCAATTCCTCTCTACCAACATCTTATTTTTTTCCTCATGTTCCATACTGCATGTCTGCATCATTGTTTCCTTTTTCCACCTTCTTGCCCAAATTTCCAGTAAATCTTATTTCTTTGAGCCACCATCTGCTACAGCAACCCATGGCATGCTTCTGTCTCTTCTTCTTTCTCTCAAGGTGTCACACCTTGTAATGTGTGTTAGCTGGTCCATAAAGCATGTTTAGCCTTGATGTCAGGCACTGATATTTATATATGCATCCACAGGAAAAACGTACTGCTTAATAACATTTGTACCTTATTCTGGTCATGCCAGCGAATCTTTCTATAGTGGCTTTAATTTCTGAGCAAAAAAATCTATTTCAAACTTTATGCACACCAAACTAAGCATGTAACTGAGTCTCCAAAGTATCTAAAATTTCCAGGTATGTATTCTCTCTACTTACAATAGCTTCAGGCAATTTGACATCACTTATGCTGTGGCTTTAAGACTGTCTGGTCTCTTGGAGTATAAGATAAATGAAACTTTCCTAATTGAAAAGCAACAAACTCGGATGAATTTGTTCTATTAAAAGAGGGTGAAGCTGTAAAATGTAACAACATGCCTTGCAGGATAAATGAAAGCTAGTAAGAACTTAACAGTTGAAACCTAAAAAGGTTCTTACCTGCTTGTAGTTGTGCCTGGCAATACTCCTAATTTGGATATCGGAATATCAGTCTAATCACAGGTTAGATGTGGCTTGACAGCTAGTATGAGTATCAGAAAATAAATGTTTCTGTTCCTTATTTTCAAACAACTTGTATTCAACACCTGCACAGGAATTACTAGCTCACTTGTAAACAGCAGAACCATGGTTTACCAGTATTTCTCCTGTATTTCTCAGCGCATTCAGGAGTTGTACTTTCAGTGGAAGAAGTCGAAGCTGGGCTAAAAGGCCTGAAAGTGGATCAGGAGGGGAAAATTGCTACTCCATTTATGGCTGAACAAATGGAGGAAGCATTGAATGTTGCTGGCTCCAGACAGATCAAGAAAGATGGAGATATGACTGCGTTTAACAAACTAGTCAGCAGCATGAAGGCAAGTGGGACTCTACCTTCACAGCCCAAAGTCAATGTAAGTATCAGACACTTGGCTTGTCTGAACTGTGCTAAGATGTGGGTTATGAACTGGAAACCCCTTACATGAGCCCTCTGATAACATGTGAGCCTCGACTGGCACAGCAGGATGATATTACATATAGCCTTACATTTAGAATATTGTTTCTTGGAGGGGAAAGTAAGAGAGGTACTTAGGTTGTTTTCCCCTAGCCAAAGTAAATGAAAGTGGGGCTTTTTTCAGTTCAGAGTTCACAGGGTTTGATTTCCTGTTAAGTTTCTGAAAGCCTCAGCACTCTAATACTATGCGAGATGTCTAATAATTGGCACCTTGAAAGTGAACCTCTGTGTATAACTAGTCCAATTGATTAATATCTGGACTTGAAGACTATAAATACTTGCCCCCAAAAAAATCTTATATGATGAAGAGGCTGAATCTTCTACTATAGAGGACATTTTGATTAGTGTCTAAGATTCTCCTACACTTGAACTCACCTTTCAGAACCCTATTTAATAAAAACAAATACATCTGTAGAAATAGGTGCTATTTAACATATGTCATCAGTCCACTCTTCGTGGAAGATTTGCTAGTGTTAGTTTAATGGTTGCCTCAGTGCTGCTATTTTAGGCGTCTCTTTTATCATACTTGTAGTATGGGTACAGCTAACACTTACCTGCAGCTCGGATGTCTTGATTTAGTGACTTTTGTTTTGATAAAGGTATGTCACTGCACCATCTAATATTTTAAAACTGTTTGCACTAAGATAAAACAAAACCGAGTAGTTGTTAGCTGAAAGATTAATAGTAAACAACAGATGATACTAAGCTTTAGACTGGGAGAGAATGCAGTATGAAATTTCATCCTGCAACTAACTGGCTAAACAGTGTGCTTGACCCAGAAGCTATCAATACCTACTTCTGGTACCATGAAAGACTTCTAGTAGCCAAGTAATTCTAAAGCATCTGTTTTTCCTGCCAGACTCTACCCAAGGACTTTTAGCCTCATCCCACTTCACTAAAAGATAGTGAAGAATGTAAACTTGGCCTGTGAGAAATTTGCAGACTGATTTCACACTTAAACTGAGACTTTCATTTCTGGCTGTCTCTTTACATTGCCATGTAATTTTGATGCATAAAATAATATCTTAAATAATTTCTCTAATATATGAACACTTTTCAGTTTGTGCATAGTTTCAGTTGACCACTTGGTGCAATGTTTCATCTGTAGGTTACACAATCATATAAATTCATATTATCTTACTCAGACTTGAATAAGGCACATTGAACTGCCTGTATGCAATCCAGCACTAGGCATTTTCTCAGCTAGGGGAGATCTCTGAGCCAGCTCAGCCCTTGACTTTGCTGGAATTTTATTTGGATAATGTATAAACTATGGTTCAAATGGAACAGGTGGAATTATTTCTGTCACTGAGACAAATGTGGCTTGTCTCTTAATCAGTCTGATGCTTGTTGTGTCTACATCTAATTTGTAATGTTTTCACTTTCCTAGCAGAGCCTTGAGAGCCACTTAATGTCACCTCCAGAGATGCCAGGCCAACCTCTATCAAAGAATATTCTGCAGGTACTTCTTACTGAGGGGAAAAGTACTTAAAGGGGCATCCCCAATAGGAAAACAAAAATTATTTGAAAATAAGACATTTAAGGCAATCAGGAGGTCAGGAGTCAGACATGACTCCCTATAGAGGAAAGAGAACTAGTTGCTAGTTCAGTTTACTTAAAAATTTGTCTTGTCATGCTATTTTCCCATGATTACAACTTGAAAAACCTGATTAAGTGCCTAATTCTAAGGGCAATTCAGAATTGGTGTATCTAGTTGCACACATCCACCTTGCATCTTTAACGTGCTATAAATAGTGCAGCCTGTAGTATAGTAAAATGATCTCACTTTTATAAATCATATTCTGAACATTCTTTCATTAATTATTTTTAGGAACTTCTTGGTCCACCCATTACCAGACCTGCTTCATCAAATGTCTTAAGTGGCCTGATAGGTGGTTTGGAACCTGCAGCCTCTTTACTGACACAAAGAGCACCTTCTCCCCCTATTCCACCCGTGTTTCCAACTCGAGCTGCTTCTGCAGATTACCTGCGCCATAGAATATCTTCACCCATTGGTGAGACTGGTTTCAAAACAGTTTGGGTTTTTTAATTACTTAAAATAGTTTTTAAAAATACTTCATAGAACAATAAAAACTTCCTGGCACTTGGTGGACAGCTAAGTCAGTGTCTGCCTCTTGAGTGTAAGATTCCTTTTTTACTTGCCTCTAATGTTAAATTAATCTCCAAAATGTAGATACCTGATCCACTAGGCCTCACAGTAAATTCTGCTGTGGAATAATGTGTTCAGCTACTGTGTAGGAAGCCAGTTTTCAGGGACTACTTGGCCATTTGTATTGCAAAACACTACTGGTAGCCTCCTTGTAGCTCTTCAGCCTAGTGACAAGGAAGAGACTCTATGTAGGTTAAGGGATGAGCTGAGAGTCTTCACAGGGAATCCTTAATTTGTGTAGAATTGTTTATCTTAGGGATATATATATTGAAAGAAACTGTTAGTCCTTTTAAATACAACTGTTGAATATTCTTTAGGTTTTGGACAAGGTTCTCAGCAATTGCTTGGGGATCCATTTCCAGGTGTAAGGAAGCCCATGAGTCCAGTTGCTGCACAGGTTAGATGAAATGCTTTTCACTTAATGTGATTTTAATCTCTCTTTATATTGTGTGGTTTAGAACTAACTTGTGGAAACACCTACTTAGCTGTTCTGTTCAGATATTTATGCTTAATTCAGTTTGCTGAATGTGAGGGTGCAGAGTCTCAAAACCTCATTGCAATTGAACCCATCTCAGAGTACTTCAAGGACAAGATTTTCTGAAACTTTTGTTGAAACTATTGTCTGTCAATAAAACAGATGGCTGTTGATGGGCAGACATTTTGTGTAGACATTAGTAGCTATAGCAGTAAATCTTAAGTACCTTTTAAAAAAACCCAGTCAAATACAAGCTTTGATTTGTGTGGTTTTTGTATAACTCTGCTTCAGATGAGTCCCTTGGAAATACAGCAGGCTGCGTTAGAGGGACTAGCGTTGCCACATGACTTAGCCATACAGGCAGCAAACTTCTATCAGCATGGCTTTGGAAAACCACAAATGGACAAAAGCAGAGATGGCTACAGAAACAGGTGAGTATCTGACTGCAAAATGTAAGGAGTATGCTGTCAACTGGTCTTTAATGTATTTTCTTTCACTAGAGATTAGTACTAGTGACTCAAGCTTGTACTGGTTCTTGGCAATCCTGCCTTCCATTCTGTGCCAAGAGTAGAGCTGCTTCTTACTGACTTCCTGTCTGTTAACAGGCAGCAGCGAGTGGCTAAATCACCTGCACCAGGACACAGAGGGAATGCATCTTCTCCAGCCCCTACAGCATCCATTACTAGCATGGTCAGTACTTAATGTATAATGATTGTAGAGAAAAATCTGTCACAAGTGTCTACAGTAACTGGATTACAGCAGTTGTAACTGATGGGAGGAAGGGAGGCCATGGAGTTAATCATATTCACGTTATATCAGTGGTGACGTGATACAAGAATGAATTACGCCTCATGCTTAATTGGATGTCTTCACTTTGGAAAACAGCCTTTTCTGACCACTGTCTTATCTAAAAACTGAAGAAGCACCATTAATATTACCTTGGCCTGGTCTTTTGAAACTGAAATAAGATAACTATGAAAACTCAGGCTCTTGTACTTTGGTACTGAAGTCTTCAGAAGACAAGTGCTGAAAGCCATTAGCTTCCTCAGAGAACACTGGTCTTCAGCTAAGTGTCTGTAGGTTGAAAGATTACCTAGGAGCCTCTCAAAGCCAAGGTGTTGCCTCACTGCCTTCAGTACTAGGTAGAATGCTGCTTTGATCTGAATTTTCCAATTAATTGGTCCAGTACTTGCTTGCAGCTCGGGACCAACACAGACTATCAGCTGTTAAATCAAACAAGTACTTTTGTTTGTGTACCAAATGGGTGACTTTCACAGATGCTGTGTAACTGAATGGGGAAAAAATACAAATGAGGCAATAGTTTTCTGCAGATCAGTCAGTCCTGAGTTAATACAGGTAAGGCAGCTCTGAGGAACTCCTGTTGAGCTGCTGTTCTGAACCAATGGCAAAGAAATCAGCAGTAATTTAAAATACAGCTCATCTGTTTTGTTCCAAGCCTGTTAAGGTACATTTAACTTTGAGAACATTTGCTGGCTTTAATTAAAGGTATCAGATTTCTGTAAAAGCTAAAGAGAAGTGCTTAAACTATAGAATAAATCTATGAAATGAGGTGAAGTAAAATCACAGGCACACAGTGGCTGATTCAGAAGAGCTTTAAACGGAAAGATGTGCTAGAATTGGTGTCTACCCACATCTAAGGTAGTGTGGCCTAAATAATCAGCACTGAGTAAAACATTGCTTCATACTATGTTCTCTGCAGCTCTCTCCTTCCTTTACACCTACCTCGGTGATTCGCAAGATGTATGAGAGCAAGGAAAAAAGCAAAGAGGAGCCTGTTTCTGGGAAGATGAAAATCAGTGATGGTAAAGATGAAAATCAGAGGCCAAATGAAGGTATTGTAATGGCTTTAAAATTACACACACAAGAGAGATTTGGAATAGGATCAAAAAGCTTCAGCACATAATGTGCCCAAGCTAACTTTAGACATTCCTGATTCATGGAAATGAGGAGAGTGTAGAAATGAGCCTGTAATAAGAGGAAGGGTTAGAGCTATGGAGGGGACACACTTCCAAGTGCAGTCTTCCAGCAGTGTTGGGTTTAAATCCACTTTTTTTACCTGTCAGTTTGGGAGCAGTAGTGACATTAAGAGGCCTGGACCAACACTGTTTCTTTGCAACTGATCTTGATTAACAAGCATATTAACAATAATGCTCCCATATCTCTCCACACCAGTAACTGAACACAAGCACCTTACAGCTCCCTTGAGACATCTTAACTAAACAGTCAAAGATGAGACCAATTAAGCTCTTTTAAGTGTAGCAGATCAAGGAAGCATTTTGTCACCCTAACTGATGTAAGTGGCTGTTAAAGGAAACGCTTGATACTAATTGTCTGACCCAGTATGACTAACATGCCTAACTGCCATGACATTTACTTCAGTGCTGGTCACTACAGAGGTAGCTTGTTGCTCCTATTGTACTGTTAGTTGACATTTTTCCTTTTAGCACTCCAACTATGACTGCTACTGGTAGCAGATGATTCAAAGATATTTTAGGCCTTGTCTAGCTGATCTAGATGGTCTGTGGAAGTAGCTTCCTGAGGTGTTTTAGTGTTCAAATCTTGCTAAGCAGATGTCAGACATAGAAAGCTGCTGCTAACCCCTAGACACATCTAAACAGAAAAACCACTTCGGGCTAGATTTCTGAGATAACTCCAAATCACAGTGTTGTCTAGGGATGATCCCTTGTACCTCCTGTCTCCTTTGGGACTGACTCATCCATGCTGCCAGTTCAAATTTCTAAAGAAGGAGGAAAGATAAGAATTAAAGGTGGAGTTACTGCCAATTCTGACCTAATTTAAGCTCACTGTCAAGGGATTTCTGTGGAACATATTCCTTCTCATTACTATTTTCAAATAATTTTGCCAAAAGCATCCAGGAAAGACAGATGCTTACTATAAAATATATATGACTAAAGTTCATATATATAAGTTCAGCTAGTCCTGGAATCTGGCTATCAAATCCGGTCATTAGCTTTAATTTTCAGTAGGTGTAATCTCTAGCTGTGGACTATAATAGTTGTATTCAATTCTAGCTACAGATAACCTACTGTCTAGTTCTGTGGAGAATGCAGATCAAGAAACTTTGCCCACCTTAGGTACCAAACTACCTGCACTGCAACGCTCTGCATGTTCCACACCTCTTACCCAAGCAAATCGTTGCACCAAAGAGCAAGACTACAGGCCTAAATCAACTGGTAGAAAGACTCCTACAATGGCCTCCCCAGTACCAGGAGGCCCTTTTCTTCGTCCTGTTCATCAAGTACCCCTTGTTCCCCATGTACCAATTGTACGACCTGCTCATCAACTGCATCCAGGATTGGTCCAGAGAATGCTGGCGCAGGGGGTTCATCCGCAACACCTTCCTCTACTGCAAGCAGGTAATCCATACTTGTTTCCCTTAAGTTAATGCATGTTCTCTGTAAGACTGTGTTAGGAACAGCACAAACTGCTACTCCTTACTGGTAATGTTTATTACATCAAAACTTACCTTTAAATCCAGGCAATAAATTCCAACCTGTCTAAATACAGAAATGTTTATTTTGCTTTAAGTTCCTTGTGCTTATTAAGTAAGAAGTTTCCTCACTCTTGTTCAACAGGTATGCTTCCTCCTGGAGTGGACCTGTCTCACTTGCAGGGAATATCTGCTCCCATCCTTGGCCAGCCTTTCTACCCGCTGCCAACAGCCAGCCATCACATGTTAAATCCACGCTCTGGGACACCTTTGCAGCTAGCGATGATGCAACAGCAGTTACAACGATCAGGTAGGCCAAAATATAAAGCTGGGGAGGGGCTTTTTACAAAGGCAGGTAGTGATAGAACAAGGGGAAATGGCTTTAAACTGGAAGAGGGGAGGTTTAGATTAGATATTAGGAAGAAATTCTTTGGTGTGAGGGTGGTGAGACACTGGCCCAGGTTGGCCAGAGAAGCTGTGGCTGCTCCTCCCTGGAAGTGTTGAAGGCCAGGCTGGATGAGGCTTTGAGCAACCTGGTCTAGTGGAAGGTGTCCCTGCTGATGGCAGGGGGGTTGGGACTGGATGAGCTTTAGGGTCCCTTCCAGCCCAAACCAGTCTGGGATTCTATAAAGCAGGAGCGTGAGGTTTAGAACACTGACTGGCCTGCTCTGTACTATACTTGTTGGCCTGTTTCAGTATACTGGGCTAACAGGAAGCTACTTTGGTAATCTATATATTTGTAATCACTACTGTTGTGTGGGTATCAGGACAGTTTTGGCTACTGCAGGCTCTTATGCCAGAAGAAAGTCCCAAGTGAAGGATTCAGTTTCAAGATACGTGTTGCTATTGACAGACCTTCCTTTTGCAGTGCGTGTGCAGTCTCCTTCCTTGCTGGGTGAGAGAGGCCACCCATTGTCTCAAATAAAAAGCTATTTGATGCTGATGTTCCAGTTAAAACCTACATGATGCTGTGTCCAGAACTGGCAGTGTCAGGCAGTTTATGGGAGTACTAACCAGAATAAACATGTGGGGTCTGGATTTCCCAGGGCTCATAGAATGAGTGAAAGCCACATGCAGCTCATGTGCCTCATCAGGTGATTGCCCTAGGCCAGATCTCAGTGTTGGGTGAACATATTACTCCACCTCTAATAGCTTTACATTTCACAGGCACTGGAGCACAGGGATCACCCACTGGTGCACAAACAGCCTCTCAGAACGTGCTGTCTCGGACTGGATTATCTCATGGGCACACACAGCTTGACCATCGCCCCAGCCAGAGAAGTGGCTCTCCCATTGGCCTTGCAAAATGGTTTGGTTCAGATGTCTTGCAGCAGCCTCTCCCTTCCATGCCATCCAAAGTCATCAGTGTAGATGAACTGGAATACCGGCAGTGAACAGTGACCACTGGGTGGGACACTTGTGATTCTTTAGACTGGATAAAAATGTCCATAGTCAGGACTTCACCTCTGTTTGTTTTTTGGGGCTTTTATTTTTAGCACTCTGTGCAGAATTTCTTTTTGAGAGACTAAAGCACATGGCACCTGTCCTGGTCTCATGTCTGCATCAAGACTAAAGGATCCATTGTGGCTTGAATAGTGAAGCCTGAAGAAATTTAGATGCAAGACAAAGCCAGTTTAATTCTGGAAGTGTCTATTTTTTGTTTTTGTAAGATATGTGAATGAAGTGCTGATATTCTCCAGTGTAGAGGTAGCAGCTATGGATTCCTCCTGCAGAAAACTAAATGTATAGACCCTTGTGTACAGACTTGTGTATAAACAATCTTTTGTATATATACACATAGAATAGCCTTTTTGAATCTATACAGCTGTACATAAGAGTAGCTGGTAACAGTTGAGCTTTAGTTGTGCCTATGGTTTGGATCTTTCTCCATTGTACATGTGGGACTTTCTTTAAGATTAAAGTTGCATATCCTAAATGTGAGTGAACAGGATAAAGTTGCTTTGCCTTTTCTTGCTGCTCATCTCCTCTAGGTCTCCCTCTCACATTCTTCTGTCACATACTGTGCTAGCTCAAGTGTCAAAGTAAAAAGCCCACGTCTTGCTCTCTGTATAACAAAGGTCCGATTCCTTGTGTGTATGACTCTTGCCATCAAATGAGTTTTGTTTAGTCTTCAAACAGCCTTGAGGATGGGACCTCCTACAGGAACAATAAAACCAGATCTTCAGTCTGCCATAAGCAAAGAGACTGTAGGTACCTACTGGTCATAGCTCTTTCAAGAAGGCTGGTGCAGTATTTTCCTTGTTTTAATCTTTCAAACCAGTTACTAAAGGTCATCAAAATGGAGCCTTTGAATCCTCACCCTTCAGCTCCTGAGTTACAGCTGTGGTATGTTCTACTCTGCTTTCAGTTCTATTGATAGAAGGGAGTCCCAAGAACTGTCCTCAATCTAGTGTGCATCAACTGATGGATGCAATTACTGTGAAACTTGCCTTTGGAGTCTTGTTCTGTGGCTTGAAAGGGGGAGGATGGGGTTGTTTTGTGATCTTACTGTGTATATTTGGTTTTAAAATACTATGTTCCTTTTAAGCCTGTTTCACTTTCCTGAACAGATAAGTGTTCTCTTCCATCCTTCTACTGCATGGTTCCTCACTTCACTTTCTCACTTGTGTTGAGTCTAGTACTGCTGTCATGTCCTCTATCTAGCTTAGGCCATTGTGCTCTTTTAAAAAAGGTGAAAGCAAAACCAGAATTATCACGGACTTGCTCTTTCTTAGGTCTCACTGAATGCAAAACCAGCAGCAGGAAAAAAAAAAGTAATCACTTGACTGTATTATAACAATTGCCAGCATGCTGTGGTGGGTTTGGTTCAGTCCAGCAGAGACAATGTTGTACAGAAATAGCAAGCTGAAAATTTCCAATGTGGAATCTGTTGGGGGGTCACCCATACTTCTAGTGGTTGTTCCTAAAACAATCTGTGTAAAACATGCAATCACCAGCTTGTCCTTGTAAGATTGTTTTCATACTTTTTTAACTTGACACTTTCCCAGTAACATTCTGTAAATAAAGTTGATTCTACCAGCTGTCTGTATCAACTGCTCTTGAACTAAACTATAATGGCAGTAACTGATTCATTTTTAGCATTGTTCTTGTGTGTAAGCTAAAACCATGTTCTGCAGAAAACTTCAACTTTAGTTTATCTTCCATGTGTGGGGAGAGGACCAGTCTGCTCTAGTGAGGCCAGTTACCTCCATCAAAGACATACAGTGGAACTGCTGTATTTAAATGTTTTGTACAGCCATGGTTAAGTGCAGGCAATGAGATTCCAGTGCACTAGCAGAACCTGTAAAACAAACCAGCTCTAAAGAAAGAGTGAATGGGGTTCACTTTGGCTCTGTTCTGCACAGCAGCAGCTCACTTAGGTAGGAACCTAAGCTTAAAAAAAGTATTAGGGAAAATGCTTTTTTTTACCAGGCTGAGTAGCAACCACTGTTGCAAGGATTTAGTGCTTGAAGGAGTGTCTGAAATCAGTGTACTTCTCTTTACATTTTACATGCATAGTAACATCAAAGGGAGCATTTTTGATACATTTAACTAAGCACTCTCTCCTTTTTGTAGGAGAGCAAATGCTAGAGGCTAAGGCATTTGATAAGCTTTTTGCTCATGTTAGAGCTCCTAATTTTATTCATTTTATTAAAAAGTAACAGAACCACTGCTTTGAGAGGAGCCTGCTTCTCTGTGCAACTTACTTGACTTCTCTAAACTAAGCAGGAAATTCTTTTAAGAAAACTTAAAAGCTCAGTCATGAACACAAGTATCTAGTTTACTTCCACTTGTATAAACAACTGAAAAAGTGACTGCTTATGAGCAGAACCTCCAGTCTTTTCCCCAACCACAGGACTATTAATAGTCTTGAAGTATTCAAACAAGAACATTTCAGATTAAGGCAGCCAGAGCTAGAACTCTGTATCCTCTAGCATTGTTTCACAAGATAAGGTTCTCCAGCCTCTGCTTTTCATCTTTTGTTCTAATCCCTAATGTGTGAATTTTTTTCCCAATTGGATAGACATGTACATGCAGCAGATACCAAACTTCTTGGTAAGATTTTGCCCTTGTGAAAGTCTCACTTAACATGAGTTTCTCATCTGTAAGTTCTGCCAGAATGGGACACTGCAGTACAAGTTGACCAGGAACATGAGTTTTGCCATGCAGTAAGGGACTACCATAAAAACCCCATTTCCTCTAGGTTTGAAAGAAATGGCCTGTTCTTTGTCACTTACAACTAAAGACAAATTTCAGGCACAGTGGCAAACAGTGTCAGAGCAACTTTATTTCTTCACAATCTGAATAACATCCTCATCTTCAAGAGTATGGTCTTTACCAACTTTTTGAGGGTTATGTTTAACAGAGGAACCCCAGACCAGTGCACTGAAAGGAGAAAAATACCAAATTGAAAAGGCTTAGAAGTATAATACACAAACAGCAGAACAAAAGCTATTTTAGTCACCAAACTAATACAGAAAGCAATGCTTAGGAGCTATTTTTATTCTCCTACAACTACCTGGATGAGTGGTCTGTGTGAAACAGAGTACAAGCAGATCAAAGCATGAAGTCATCCAAAATACTTAGGCATACAGGACAATGGCCTGCAATGTTGCATCTGGCCCTACTTTCATATCTAAAGAAAAACATCTTCCTTGTAAAAGAAATTTATGCAGGAAGGCATAGGAGTATCCAACAGTAATGGAAGTATTAAGTGTAATTATCATAGGGAAATCTAGTCTAGTCAACATTTAAAAAAAAAAAAATGTAAAAAAAAATCCTGTTTTCCTTTCTAGTTTACAAGCAAAGGAAAGAATATAGCAGGAGGCAGATTATTTTCTATTCTCTATAAATTCTTAATTTGCAATAATACTTACTATTTAAAGTCTTTAATGAGATTTTTGTGGATCTTCATGCAAAAATCCTCCACTGTGGTCTTGCAGTAAGGTAGTACCACAGGAGAGGTGTAGTCTGGGAGCTGCCCTTTAGGTTTGGTGTAGCTGTAATGCAGATGGAACAGTCAGTCAATACCAAAACCTCCTCTTCTCTTTCAACCCACCATGAAATTTCATTGTCATTCGCACTGTCATCGTAGGTGCTTGTGCCAAGTTCCACTATTTCAGTGGTAACAACAGATACCCTGTCAATTGTTTGGTGTTCTTAAGCTGAAAATGTATCTGGGTAGCTAATGACTGCAGCTGGTTTCTCCCTTGTAACTGCAAAGGTTTTTCCCTAATAAGCTTTCTGTACTTGCTTAAAAGATGAAATGTAAAAGAACATCTACAGTATTATGGTTCCAAATTGTGATTTTTTTTTTTTCTCCTGTGAAAAACTCAATGTATATTAGGAAAAAAACTGACAAAGTCTATAGCCCAGGTAACTAGACATACTAAATCCCTTTTTACAATAGATTTTATATTGTCACAAGAAGATAGATACCAGTTTAAAAGACTGCAATTACTGTATTATGAGTACTAATAGATTCATTTGTCAATTCATCTAAAGAAATGCTGAAGTGCTAGATGAAGAACTAAATTCAGTTCTGTTAAAGAGCTGAATGCATGACAGACTGAAAAGAGGACTGCCTCTGAAATTCACAACTTTGCACTAAGGTTGACAGGAATTCCATGCTTTCAGAAATTTTTTAAGATGTACTTTGGACTTAGTTTCACAAGGTCCTCATTTAATCCCCCTACAAGTTCAAAACGTAGCACTTGTGACTGTTAAGAAACTGTCCATCACACAACAGACGAAGAGCACAGTTCCCGATTTACAGAGTAAACACACTTCAGTGACAAAAGACATCATCATTTGAAAGCTAGCAAAAAACCATTCTAAAATAATCATAATTCATCCATTCTTGAGACATTCTTCAGTCTCAGCCTCACACTTCACTCTACAGAAGGCAGCAATTGGGACTCACATTCGTACTAGCTTCAAGTAGTCCCAAATTTTCTCCAGCAGATCATCAAAGTTCCAGCGGTGATGAGCAGATATCGGTACACAGTGGGGTACTTTGTAAATAATATCTAGTTCCTCGATGGAAATTTGGTCAATTTTATTTAGGACGTAAATGCATGGGATGTAAACCCTGCAAAGAGAAGGCAATACTGTTAGAGCAGCCTAGCAGCAATACACTGCTTCTGAGAAAGCTTCATTTTTTAGAAGGACAGTAAGGTGCTAAACAGCACCTGTTGATACCACATTGCTAGTTTAGCTTCTGTGGGAAGCAAACCTCAGAGACCTCTTTTCTTTGGAATATAAATTGCAAGTATGCCAAACCCAGGGTGCCAACAGTACCTGTTCCCTTCAACAACGTCAATTAGGTCGTCAGCAGTGGCATCGCTGCGCAGTGTGACATCAGCATTGTGAATTTTATACTCTGCTAAGATGCTCTTCACTGTTTCAGTATCCAGCTCACTCTGAGGACACTGAATGTAGACACAGTATTAAGGAATGGAAGAGTTTACAGTCAAATTCAAGTACTACAATTAATAATGCTATCACCTAGCAATCACTGCATATAGATTACTATAAATAATAGCTGCAATGTAAATTATTGGACTTGACTATGATTTTACCATCGTTAGCCTCAGGAGAGGGGAAAAAAGATATAAATCATAAACAGCTTTATTTATATTAATGCTGCACCGATAGCTGCCATCAGACACTTCAGAAGCAGTGTTTCCCGTCAATCTGCGACGAGCTGCAATACAAACCCATGTTCTACTAGTTCAGTGCCCAGAGAACTACATGTCAGGTACTTAAATCTCAGAGCTGAGTTCTGATTTTTAGTATCTCTGGCTATTTCTATGCTTTAAAGATTCAGTGGTAAATGGGAAATGAGGAGTAGTCGAGGTTGCAAGGCCTGGAACTCTGAGCAATCTTCTCCAGAAGAATGCTGTAGCTACCACGCATGATGCAGTTTTTGCACACTCTCCTTTGGTCCTCAGAACTTGTAATTATTGGAAAGCAACCAAGCGTCTGATTTGGGGGTGGGGAGGTGGTCAGGCTCCTAGGACAGGTATGGGTGGCCTCCAGGAAAAGTAACTACAGCACAGTACAGTTCAACTTCTAAAGAAGTCATAGCACAGGAATGGTCCCAGGCACACTATTAACTGCAAATGCCTCTCTTCAAGCAATTTTTTTTAAATTTTGGTTAAAAAAAACTTCCAACTTACTGTGGCTGTAAGGTTAATGCCTCCTTTATCCTTTTTTTTAAAGCCAATATTGGGGGGCTTACTATTCAGACGAATTCCAAATCCTTCCAGTTCATTCTCAATTATTTTCTTGTGACCAAGGGGTTTCAGCACATCCAGAACAATCAGAATGAGATTACAGGTTCGAGCAACTAAGAATCAGAAAAAGAAAGTCATCTCTCAAAGGAGTACGCCCAGACAGTGTGAGACAAAACAACACAAAATATGGCTCGGTGGACTGATGACAACATTAAACATATAAATCAGCCTGAAGGCCAGCACATTAGTTATTTTTAAATTCCAGTATAAGACTTAAGTTTTGTAGTGCTGGCCAAGCATCACTAATGCACAGATTCTTACATGTTATAAGAATCACAGAGGCTGGAAAAATCTTCCTTCCTGTCTACATTCAGACCCCGGACTGATGACAATAAGCCAGGTGAAGAAATGAAGACAGCAGCCTTATTTAATATGGGCTCACAACTGCCTTCAAAATTGGTAATATACCTTCCCTGCCGTGTCAACGCAGAGCACAAACTCAGCAAATACATAAAGCCAGAACTGAAACAGAATGAAATGAAAATGGCTACTGCTTTACAGCAGGCAGCTCAATTCCAGCAATTCCAGCACACAACTCAGCTTTTTAAAGACAGCAGAAACAGTGATTCAACCCTTCATTCTCAGAAGCTGTACTAACCAAACCAGTGATAGGATGCTGCCTCCAGCTCCAATATCCTCACCTGCAATGACTTGCCGTCCTCTGCCTTTACCATCCTTGGCACCTTCAATAATTCCTGGGAGATCAAGTAGCTATTTGTTCAGAGGAAGAAAAGTAACTCATGAGAAAAATGTTTTTCTTCATGGAGAAAATAAATCCTACTTTTATGTTTCTCCTAAACCAGCTGACTCTACTGCAAATCTGAATAGAATATGGCAAAATTGTTTCCCCTTTGATTCTTACATATTGTATTATCCCTGATGCCCTATCATCTCATAGGGATGAGAACTACCATAGATGAGAACTACCATAGACACTTCTCCCCAGAGCAAGTGAAAAGCAGGATAAAATGAGTACCTCATGGAAACACTTCCAATGTATTCTCAAGCACTTCTACATGTCACTTCTAACCTGCTAATGTCAGGCTAGACCATTCAGCCGTAACACCACTGTATCTACATACACAATCTTATCCTCACAGACAGAAAAAGACCTCACCTGTATCTTTGCTCCTTTGTATCTAATGACTCCAGGCACAGTCGTTAGCGTAGTGAATTCATATGCTGCCACTTCAGAGTATACACCAGCAAGATTACTTAGAAGAGTAGATTTCCCCACTGATGGAAAACCCACAAACCCAATTCGGGCATCACCTGTCTTTGCAACATCAAAACCTGCAAACAAGGAGTAAAAATATTTGTTTAAAGATTGACATTTTCTGTCTTCTAAGGAACCAGACAGCAGTGCCACTATTACTTTTAATATTTCCAGAGTCAGGTAACCTTCCCTACAAGGAGGATGAGAGCATGAAATAGAGAGGTCACAATCTATATTGCTTTGCACCACCTTGTCTGTTTAACACTCCATAGCATGTACCTGTCAGTAAAGCGTAGGCTGCAAGGCTTCCCTTCCCCAGTGAGCTATACTTGACTTGAGTGTAGGTGGAGCATTCCCTTTAAGCATTGCAGCTTAGACAATTCACACTTTTATATATAAAAATAGGTGGCTCCTGCAAGATGCTTCATCACATAAAACCCCAAAGACTTCTGCAAATACCGGATTCTATCAGCCAAAAGGCAGAAGCCCTTTCATTTACACTTCAACAAGGGGTCCCCTCCAAAGCCCGGGAAAGGGCCACCAGCCACGGCTGAGGTCCTGTACCGGGAGGCACAAGGGGGAAAGAAGAAGGTTGCTCCGATTTACTCAGCAGACAGTCTGACACGATCTAAGCAGACTAGAGCCACCCCCGTTGATCCATTTCCGTCACACACCCCGCACGTCGACAGCGAGGAGCGGCCACTTCTGCAGAGGCGGCCGGAGCCTTCCCGCAGAACAACGCACCTTCCCCGGG
>NW_010336183.1:0-2786 GCF_000700745.2 Antrostomus carolinensis | reverse complement strand
AAAATAGTAATGATAATAATAGTAATAAAATCTGCCAATGAGTGACCCCCAGTGCCATTGCTCACCACCCGCCCACCAAGCCCGGCCCGTTCCCAGATCATGATCCCGCAGGAGCCACAATCCCGACCCGAAACCGCAATCCCGGGAGAGCCAGAGCCCGAGCCAGAGCCAGAGAGAGCAAGAGAGGAAGAGCCCCTCATGGATCTCTTACCCATGGGGGACAGGAGATGGAACAGCCCCTTGGCAGAGCCCAATGCCCTGATCCATGTCAATATTCCTCACCCCTGAGATCTTGCGCTTGCAGACGGACAAACACAAAGTCCTTCAGTGCCAGCAACAATTGAAAACATCAGCCTGATATCAATGTTCTACTCGTACCAAATCCCAGCTGAAACCAGACCCCAGCACTATTTTAGCTACTGAAAAGAAACCAGTTCTGTCCCAGCTCACACCAGGACACCTGTGTCCCGGGTCTGGCCATGCCAGCCACAACCTGGATACACCCTGTATCTCCAAGTCCCCATGCCACCCACTGCTGCTGCCAAGAGCAAAGAAACAGCCAAACTTGTCAGTACGGGACAAATCCCCTCACCTTATCCATTCTCTGCCATCTCACAGTGCTCATTCTTCTTTAGCAGCAATTTGTACCCTGCACTTTTCCAAATAGGTTAATAATTTCCTGAGCCAAGGGTGGCACCTGTGGCCTGAAGGGCTCCAGGAAGGGAGGGGAGAGACTTTTAGGAAGAATTTCTTTGCTGAAAGGGTTCTGAGACATTGGAAGGGGTTGCCCAGGGCAGTGGTGGAGTCCCCATCCCTGGAGGGATTGAAGAGTTGGGTAGACACAGTGCTGAGGGACATGGGTTAGTCGGGGACTGGTCAGTGTTGGGTTCATGGTTGGACTCGATGAGCTTAAAGGGCTTTTCCAATCCAGGCAATTCTGGGATTCTGTGATCCCTTCTCTCATCATCTGAAACGATGCCTGAACAGAATCATGCCCATGGCTTCTCAGGTGCAGCCTGGGCTGTGTGAGCATTGCATAAACCGAGAGATAAAGGAACATCTAACTATTAAATATTGCACTAACCCTGACAATTAGATCCAACCTGCTCTAAGCCCACCCTTCCCACCTGGTTTCTTTGAGTTTCATGGATATCAGTTTGGATCACAGGAGGAGGACAGCATCAGGCAGAGATCATCTTTGCTCCCCAAGTGACCATGGTCCATCACCCTCTGCCTGCTCCCCTTTCCCAGGTACCCACGAGGGGTGACCACCTGCCCTGCCTTCCCGACACTCCTCTGCCCGTGCAGCAAGCTGGGAGGGCTGTGGAGGATGGAGAAACAAACAGCCCTGGAAATACAGAGCTCTTACTAGTTTCTTCCCCCTGACATTGGTAGTGTAGTATCTCTGCACCACATCTGAATTCCCCTGCGACCAGGCTGGCTGCTCTGGAGAAGCTCATTGGGGTCTATTTTTAGCACAGCCCACACAGCTTATTAAGTATTAAAATGATGGAATAAAATTAACACATCAGCTACCTGCGGACACCAGGCTCGCTACGTGCAGGGCAGTTTTATTGACCCAGACATCACCTGGCTTTGAATTTAAAACTCGGAGTGTCTGAAGTGGGTGACGCCCTGTCCTCAGCCCCGAGCTGCGGTGGCAGGTCCCCAAGCAGCCTTCAGAGCTGAGCTTGTCGTTAGATTTGACCTCTAATTTGACCCGATCCTCTGCACTCTGGCTGAAGGGGGGATGCTAGAGGGGCCAGCGATGCCAGCTCAGTGCCCACTGAGAGCTCGTTGGTGTCAGTGCAGCCTCACTTGACCAGACTGAGCTGTTTTCCAGCTCATTTGCGATGTATAACTTGGAGCAGAACCACGGGCAGCTTGTCTCGCAGTGGGGGAAGCAGTAGGCGGCAAACAAAAGGAGAATATTTCTCCCCCTCTGCTTCTGTGTTTTGCTCCCAAGATTACTTATCTCCAAAGAAAATGATCATGTTAAGTATATTCTGAAAATAAATTAACAGATATAAATCATGCGAATGACACAGGCAATTCTTCTCGATGGCACTAAGGGGGTTTGGTCTGATTTTTATTTTAAATATATAACACTAAAGAAGAAGAAACACATAAAATATGTGTTGGAATCAAGATGAAATCTGTCAGAACAAACATCTACATCAAATTTACAGAAAGAGCAAATGTTTGATTAGGAACTGGAAATGTAGAATTTGCATTTCAAATTCTTGTTAAATGGTTAAAAATGGGTACTGCTCATGACATACATCAAAGGCACTTACAAAAAGTTTCATATGAAAAATAAGTATCTTTTCTCTGTGGACTTCTTATGGCCAAACCCCAGCACAAGAATTACCCATGAAAGCTGGAAAGCCATAAAAAAAGTGCATCTTGTTAAAAAAGGGCTCAGGATTTAGTGGGAAATTACTGAGCAGTCCACATCTCTTTAAAGGAGGAGATGTTGATCAGAGCCATTGGTGGGTTCAAAGAGGACACTCTGCAGGGTCATTGCTTCATGAAGAATGTCTGGTCTCAGCTCAAGGGGGAAATAAATCAGCCTCAGCCCCGCTGCCAGGAGTGGAGCTGGCAGGATGGAGACCGGGAGCAAGAGCACACAATGACACTGTCCCCCCTCACCTCACACCTCCCATTTACCACGGGACAGCAAAGATGGAAACTGGGGGATATCTAGAGAAACCTTTTTACATTTTCATAGATTCAGAGAATGCTGTGAGTTGGCAGGGACCCGCAAGGATGATGGAGTCCAACTC
>NW_010336182.1:26727-49264 GCF_000700745.2 Antrostomus carolinensis | reverse complement strand
CAATAAAAACACAGAAATCATCCAAATTGCCAGTACGATGTTAACAGATCAGCAACCCCACTCTGCTGCTGTAGTAGGGTGCAAACGAGCATGGTAAATCTGACTACAGCTGCAGAATGAACCCCTATTTTGTCATTAAATAAAGGAAGGCCTCTAAAACATAGCTTGTTACACTGTGGCATATTAGAAGCTGTGCAGGCTATTTCTACATTGCACATCCTACTGAGCAGAGTCCTTAAGAAGCTGAAGTTCAAAACCTGAAAACAAAAGGTGCAGTTTTCTTTAGAGTTAGAGGTCAGATGGAAAACATAGTTTAAGAAATTCTCTTTGATATCTGAAAGTTGCTTGGTTGAGGAGCGAAATAGCTTCATATATTCCTAAGGCTCCCTAGCCAACCTGGCTCTGAAAAACACCCCTCCATGCTCTTCTGACATCAAAGATTAAAGGTTTGGAGCTTTTAATGCTGATTCTTCATGTCTAACTGAAAGTTAAAACACAACATCCATCTCCCCACTCCAAAATACAATAGAGGAGGTGGTGGCATATTAATAAATAGTCTCACTAGAAAAGATTATGAAGAAATAGTAGGCTGAGCCTCAAAGCAGAGTATTTCCATCATCTTGGCAGGGAAAATTCACTGATATGCAACCCCAGATTAAACTGCAATGGGGAACAGAATGGGACTGAACCCACCTAGTGCAACACAAGGGTGGTAGGGAGCTGGAGAGATGTGTAGGATGGCTTTGCCTGTCTTCCTGTGTGATCTCTGTCAGGTATAAACAGTAACTCTGCCTTATCCCAGACACAACTTATCAGGAGAGGTCAGCAACAGATGAACTCAGGTCACATTCAGGCTGCCTACACATATTGTCACTGGGGCACCTTTGCTGCAGAGATCAAAGTGGCTGTCTGCTACCCCAGGCTGGCAGACTGGTTCCTGCTTCCTCATAGACCCCATGGAGGGAGGTGATGGCAACACTTGAATTAGACTTGCTAGTAGGTGGTCTGAATGCTCTAGTAACTACACAGAACTTGGGCACAGCATCAAACAGGCTCCCATCATCACCAAGAAGTTATCTCATTCCCTGGCATGATTTTTGACCCATGGAAACTATCAGGCTTCCATCTGGGCATGGTTCAGGGCATTGCATGGGCCAGGATATGTGACCTTATAGGCAAGACCACTATGTGGATTTTGTGGAAGGGAACAAGAAGGAGGTAACTGTGTGAATATGAGCTGTGTCATGGGTAACTCCATATGGATATGAGCCATGTCCTGGTACTCATCCTTAAGGCCAGAAAAAAGGCTGGGGAAAGCTGACCCTGCTTGGTTTGCTGCTGTAGCCAGAGCTAGCATGGGCTGCCAAGCCCTCTGACTGGAGTCAAAGGTGACCCCTAAATATTAAAAAGTCATATTAAAAAGAAAATAGGCAGCTAAATAGAAACCATCATGTTTAGCCAAGCATCACTTCACATATGGCTCCTAATGCCTGGAGCCTTCCTTGAGCAACAGCCAGTCACATCAAGCTCCCTTCTCCACCTAAAAGTCCTTCTTCAAAACAGATGTCTTGGTTGCCTATAAAAACTCAAGGTAAGAAAAGAAAAAAAAAGAGAAATGGAGGAGGTTAATATTTCCCCAGGTTTCTTCAGCCAGCCCTTGTATCTCGGAGTGGAGAACATGGCTATGTGAATTTGGGACATCAGACATTTGCCTGGGATTTCAGCCTGCCCCAGGCACATCTGTTCTGTGTGCTCAGCCCATCCACACAGCACATTTGCAGCAGTATGACAAGCCCAGGATATTCATGTGCTGTATTTTTTTTTTTCTTTTCCCCAGGAAAACCTGTGAGAATCCTACAAAGCAGGAATAATAAAATATGCATAATACATCAGTGTTCACTGAATGCATTAGCCTTTGCTGCACTTCATCGCACTTCTTACTCTCTCTCTGTCCTGGCTAGAAACTCCTTAGGACATGGAGTGTGCCCTTGAGTCTTTAATGTTTGAAGGATTCTCTGGAAGGCCAAACTTGTGGGTATGTCTTGGTCCTCAAGTGGCTCCATTGAAGCTGGCTGGGCTCTCTGAAGAGGGAAAGGCAATTAAATTTAAGCCAGGTGGCAAAAAGTGGTTCCTGTACTTCAAGGCTTGATGCTGCACTTCAATCTCCATATAAGGGGAAAGGATGCTAGGAAAAAGGGAGAAGAAACATCAATGGAAGCACCTCAGGGAAGACATGATGAGCATCTAGATTCATCTTGTAGGGACAGATTGTTTGGAAGGTTAACTGTCACTATATAAGGAGCATTCACATTGGAAATGTCCTGTCAAAAGGACAATAGAATGTTTTAAGACACATATACAAGGCAAAGCTTATTGAGATTGCAAATCAAATCAGAGTCCTCCCTAGTAGGAGAAGAAGAACCTAAAACTAAGAAAGGTGAAGCATAAGTCTTTTCAAGATGCCTCCAGACTTTGATTTAACATTTTCACAGAAGTTTACTTCCATCATTTGCCCACAACCAGTCACCAGTTTAATAAAGCTCATCTTGCCAGTAAATCTAAATATCTAATTTTTCTTCCATTCAGTTGAAATCCACTACAAAAACATCTGGATTTGCATTACAAGAGGTTTTCCCCTCCTTCTTTGCATCCTGCAATGGTCTAGGGACATGGAGAATTTCCCTTTTCTTCTGAAGCAAAGCAGGTCTGTAGGAATCAGTGCTAAGAATGAGAAAATAAGATGTTTTATGTGGATATCATGAGCAATCCACCTAGACCCTGTTTACCTAATCAAAACCACAGCAGCTCATATTCAAACCTTGCTTGGGCCTGACTGAAGAGTCTGGAAAGGCTCCTCTCAATGTCCACCATCAAATATCCACCACCCTTGCTCTGAGCTCATCTGGCTGGAAAACTCCAGGGCTCTTCAGGAAGCGCTGTCAACAGGGCATGTGTGCCTCCATAGGGAAACAGGTCAGAGCCATCACGTTGTGCTCTGATTTTCAGTGTGCAACCAAAGGCATTTTTGTGACTGACTCTTTAAATAAGTGAAAAAAAAAAGGGATGAACCTTAGAGGTGTTGCCGTTATCACTGGCTGGCCCATGCCTTTTTTGACAGCACAGGAGTCCTTCGGTCACGGTGCCTCCTGGAAACAGAGCAAAATATCCCAGGCCTGGCTGTGGGTAAGTGCCTAAGGCATATTAGCTAAGATGAAGCTCTTGGACACGAAGGAGAGCTCTTCAAAGGCACAAAGGGAAACCTAACTCCTCTTGAATTTCATGCTTTGGAAAGTCTATCTAGCCATAGTATTTTTTTGCTTGACAGGCAAACTTAGTCTCAAGTTTCTCCTTTTTATAATAAGCTTGACAAACTAATTAATTAAAAAAATCTAGCTATCATGTTCTACTCTCACTTGTGACATGGTAACCATTAGAGCATTAGTAGATAAATTTATCTGAGCTCAGCGGGAAGTTTGCGTATACCTGGTTTACATTAAATAGTAGGTCAACATCGTAGAGTATAAAGTTAAGAACACAAACAAGTCTGATCAAGACTAGAGAAAACATTAATGTGATTAAGTATGTCATTAATTGATGATTCAGAAGAACCACAGAATTACTCCAGATTTATTTTCCCTGTTCTTTTTAACTATTCCTTCTGAATGAGCCCATCTGGGGAATCAGGCACGCCATAGCACTTGGCTAATTCCATCAGGACCTGAAAGGCAAAATGACACAACACAGTAGAGACAGTTTCCATGACTTGGCAGATAAAGACTGACATGCAGAAAAACTGATTTAACTGTGAATTTTCAAGCAACTGACTGCTTTGATCCTGGCTTTCTGTCCCAAGTCTAGGAGGCAGAGTAGGTTGCTTGATGGTCCTTTAGGTATCTCCAAGATCCTGGGCAACTATAAACCTAATAGATTTATATCTTATTTAGATTAAGGCCTGGAGGAAATAATTCCTGGGTTTATTATTCAAATATATATATATACATATATATATGTAAGATTTCTGACCTGTTTTTTAAAAAAATAAATCTATGGATGGAAAATCAAATGCAAACCTTAGAAAATGGTTCCTGTAGTTGATAGTTCTCATTGCTAGAAAATATTGATCTTGTTTCTAATATGAATTTGTCCATCTTAAATTTATTGATGTCTGATCTTATTATGCCCATATCAGGTAAGCTGAATATCCTTCTGTTATCTTTTGATAACAGAGTCAAGTCACCCCCTTGACCAGAGTCAAGTCACCCCTTAACTGTTTCCTTGCTTTTCTACCTATCTTGAGAGCCCTTTAAGCCTTTCAGTGCAGGCCATATATATTCAAATAAATGCAAATATTAATATTTCTTCAACTGCAGAAGGACAACTGAGTTAACACTTGCAACTGTCAGATCTGTGACAGATGCAGATCACAACCTCTCTACTTCTGGACAGAGGTCTTGTTTTTACCTTCAAGATCCCTCTAAACCCTTGGAAGATATTCTCCCAAAATCCCTGCTTCATGAGGCACTGTTATATACAGTAAATGTGCACAGAAAGTCTTCATTCCTCAAAGGATAGAGGTACATTTGGCTGTGATGAAATGAATATAGTTTACCTGCAATGAGCGTAGCAAGCAATCAAGGATGCCCACTACCCTGACTTCTTCTTTGTTCGGCAGTTCCCAGATTTCCCCATCCTTTCAAACACTAGCAATGTCTTTCCAGAATATTAGTAAAAAAGGTTAAAGGGTAAGGCCAAAAACTGAGCCCTGCAAAGCTCCACTAGAAACACAGGAGCTCAGTGAACTGTCTCCTATTGCAATTAGAGTTTGGAATCTGTCAGATGTCCAGTTCTTAACAGATTTTACATATGCCAAGTGGATTTAATCAGTTTAAAATACCCTGTGCTACCGATACCTTCATAAAGTGCCAACTCTATTAACACTGTTGTCCCTATCAATGGCCAAATGGTACGTTTACTTTGACAGGATCTCCTTTCCATGAGCCAGTGCTGATTGGTATTGACTACATCAGTGTCTTTATTAATCTAGTAAATTTGAACTGATGTAGTTATCAGCGGTTTATTATTGTGCTAGGATTGATACAGTCTCCAATTCTAATGCACAGACACCCTGGAAATAATGACATTCAATACGAATAGCCCTTGGGCAGCTTGGTGAAAAACCTGGGGTTCAAGTTATCTGTTTAGCTTTAGTCACTTGCTGCTTAATGACCACAACAAGTGTTAATGGAGGTATTTAATTTTCAACACATAATAAGACAGTATCACTGGGCTTTCTCACCAATACAGTACAGAGATATTTACTGAACAATTCTTCCCTCTGTCATTTTGGTTCCTTTATGAATATCCTACAATTTCTGACTTCTTATTTATACTTATTGTTAAAATCAGCTTTCTCTTTCCTCTGAATGTGTCGTGTTTGACTCTGTGGACACCCAGACATTACCCTATAGGTATTGCATATTCACTCCTCTGCCTGGATCAGTGTCTCTACTGTGGGGCTTTGGGCCAAGAGCAAAATATGCTCCATCAAATTTGTAATTATCAGTCACGTTTTACTTAAATTCTTTCTTTCAAATTTTTGGCTTGTAACTGATATCAGCCTTAGGAAACTGGCCATTTTAAACAGCTCAACCAGCAAGTAACATGCACACGTGTATGTGTACATACACCAGAATTTTCTTCTCAATCTGCTGATTTTTGTGTGCATATTGTAAAATATACATATTCCCAGTTCAATCTCTGCTTCTGTTTAATTCAGTCAGTAAATGAGTAGCTAGAGATGTCTTTGGAAGATAAGGAAACGGGGCTCCGGGAGCTGTAAAAGCCAAGCATCTGTTGGGAAGCAGGACTCTTCTCCCCACAGCAGAAGCTGATGCTGGATACCTGCCAGCTTCTCCTTCCCTCCCACACCAGGATTTTTTCAGCTGTCCCTGCAGCAACAGCAGTAGCAACTTTAACTTGGAGAAGAGGAGAAGGGCTCAGACATATCTCAGAGGGGTGTTTCCCCCACTCCCATGTGCCAGCAGGAACTACAGGGAACTTTCTTAGAGCACCTTTGATGTTAGATGTGACATTCCTATATATACTCTTTTTCTTACCTCATGAATAAAATAATTGTCCCCTAACTCAGAAAGCATTGTACCTGCATGGAGAAGCAGCTTCAGAAGGCAACTAGGTTAATTACAGGTACAATCTAAAGGTTCAGGGTGCATTGGTGTGGTTTCTCACACCTGAGGGGTAAACCAAAATCAACAGTCAGTGTAAGGGAACATCCTTCCTTTGTAAGAATCTGTGCTGGGGTGGCCAGTGTGGGGCTCTTAGGTTGCATGCATGAGCATCTCCTCTGGTCCATATGGTACCTGAGATGTGTCTTGTGGTTCTTGGTCTTAGGCATATTTTGGTACATGGATCATGAAGCCAGCTGTACGAGCCAAAAACCAGAAACAGTGGAAGCTGCTCTCTGAGAAGCATGGGTGAGTCAAGGCGACGAAAAGCCCTGCTCTGAACCCTAACCTTCAGCTTCTGTTAAAACCATTCTGAGGGCTGTTACTTCTCGGCTTGGGCCCTCCAGGAGCAGTCATACATAGTCCCTCTTCATTACAGCAAGAGGAAGGGATCTTCTGGTGAAGGCACCAGCCTAGGGCTATTCAACCCAGCTCTTGAATAAAGACCTTATCTGTTCAACATACCTGAAGGCAACCACCCACATTTGGCCACTGTGATCCCTCTCAAGGCAGTGCTGGGAGCTCAGACTCGCAGCTGACATACATGTAGTATTGACAATAAATTCAAATTAAATTACTAAATTTAGATTTTTTTTGGCTGTGAGCTGCTTGTTTCATGCCCTGTTCCAAGCCACAGTTTACCCTTGGACTATCATTTCTACAGGCCATGGCCAAGACACCCTGTTATTCTGAGTACAAACCTTCAAAGACCTCTGCTAACTGAGGATCTCACCACAACCTTGGTGTCCTCCCCGCTTCTTTTGCTTTCCATGGATTCCTGACTCCTGTTTATTTTGGAAAAATCCACATTTCTCAGGTGTTCCAGGCCAGCTCCAAATCCCTCTGATTTCCTCTGGACTTGGATCCTAGCCCATCTATATAGGACACCTCAGCTGACACTGCTTGAGTTTTACCAAATACCTTGGCCTTAGCAGACTCAAAGCATCAATGTTTCACACAATACGGGGGACAGCCTCAATTCATGATAACACTCAATGACTGTTCCAAGAGCTCTCCTAAGCCATTGAGTGTCATCAGTAATGTCAACAAAAAGGTCAGCAAATTTTGTGGGCTAATCTCTGACCTCCGGTATAGCTCATGATTTCCCAATGCTCTTGTACTGTGACCACAGTGATACATTAACTTGTGATGCTTATGCAGGTTTGGCCTGAGAAACCTCTACAGCTATTTATCTTCTGACATTCCTTTTCTTGTTAGACTTAGGAAGAAACTGAATTTTCAGAGATTTCTATTGTTGTTGTAAAATTTAATTTGCTCTGATGCAAAGCAAGCCAGGCAGAGTGAGCTGTGACTCTTTTCCTTCCTTGTTGTCTGCCTTCTTGGCATCACTTTTTCTCATAAGCTGGGCTCTTAAGTGGAGACAGTGCATCCAAGGTAAGGATATTACCTCAAACCTCCTTTCTATAAATAGGCCTGGCTGCCGCCCTGAGGTTGCTCGTTCTGCTGTCAGAATATGGCTAAATGGCCACTTACAAATTCCAACATGTGCTTGATGTGGAGATTACAGCTGCTATCCAAAACAAAGGAGCTTTCTCTTCTCACAACACGCTGCTCCCTTTGTGAGGCAGTTTGGAAAACTCCTGTCTCTTAAGAGGGTTTAATCTATGCCCTGGTGCTTCTTTTGTGTGAGGACAACACAGCTTCCTCCAGACCTAAATGAAACCAGGACCTTTGAGTGTCTGCTGGAATACATTTAGCATCCTGAGAATCACAGGGTGGGAAAGGTCTGATCCCTGGAGGTTCACCTGTGTAAAAAAATCAAAAGATGCAGAGTTATGTCAGCACAGCATAGGGTGGCAGAGTGCAGGGATACCAACCTGGACCCCAAAATGGCCTTGGTGCAAGAGTGTGGCATTGCCCTTGTACCCCCAGGAGCCTTCACCCTAAGGAAAGATGCTTGGCTTGGGCTCAGAACCATACCAATGTGCTAGTGGTGGTAGCGAGGGTGTCTATGAGTTGTGATTAGCTGAACGTGGCTAATAAATATTGCAAAAAGATGAGGTTTTGCAAAGAAAATAATTTGTTCAATACTCCCTCACAACTGCGTTTTCTCACAGTAGTTTTAACCAAAGAAAACTCTGTTCCTCTCGCACTTTGTTCTTACACTATTTTTTCCTGCTTGAGGCATTTTACAAAGGAAATGGGAATGGCTGCACTCACTTGATGGATGTGGGAACTGCGAGATCAGGTGAAAGGATGTTTCCTCCTGTCCCTCAGCAAGTCCAGGCAGGGTTTGGAGCAGATTGCCACACAGTGCATCCTCCGACAGAGGAGAGCTTCCCTCCACTGAGATACCATGGCAAAACATGATCATGACATAGCAGCAGCTCCTAAACACTTGGAAAGCCTTGACCTTGCTGGTGTGGTAGGGCTAAAGAATGGCTAACCCAGAAACAAGTTCTCTTTGAGTTCTGGCAATGGAATTTGGGCCCAATTTTTTTGTGTATACTTACTTGGCTGGCATCTCCAGATGCTGTTGCGTCTCTACAAAAAAAAAATAATTAACTTTCTCCTGGTCAGCCACAAGGCAGATGGCCATCATGGGGTTGGCAACAGCAAGCCAGATGGCACGGTGAAGGTAGTGGCTGAGAGGTGGCCGTGTTCTCCAACCTACAAGCTTTTCTATGGGAGTTGGGTATATTCTGTGGGTGGCCAGTATTTATATTTGCTTGTAAATTACAGCCTGCAAAATGCTAAATGAGTCTGGCTGCAACCTCCTGCACAGCCTGACTCCTGTGACCACAGGTTTGATTCTCGCAAGCGGAGCCGTGCTCACCTCCCAGCTACAAAAGAGCTCTTTGTGCAGTTTCTCCTGCTCCTCTCAAGCTGTGCAATTCTCAGCTACTCCACTGTCCCAGTCCATTCCTCAGCCTCATTGCTTCTAGTCCTGCCAATGCTTGTGACTCAGCTGGATTCTCTTTCAACCACCTAGAGCTCCTAGCCATCAATCAAGACACCTACCACTCCTCTCCTGCCATCTGCTCTCCTCCTTTCCTGACATCTCCAGAGCTTTGCTCCTCACCCACCTGCCATTTGGTTGCATGTCTCATGGAAAGCCTCACCCAGGCAATGCCTCCTCACTCTCACCCCTGAAGCTCTTTGCTCTGGTAGAAGGAAGATGTGGCTTTTGGTGATGGGAACACTGATGTTCTGCCCATGTTTCAGCCTTTGCTGGCAAGTGAATACCAGCAGCAGCCATCACCTCTCTCCACCTGTAGCATGCTAAAGGTGGGTATGGGTAGCGTGCACAGCCTGTGTCACTAAACAAGGATTGCCATCATTTTAGGAAGGCAGGACTAATCTTTCAGGCTCTGCTGATGTTGCCTTCAGCACTCAGCCTGCACTAGCCCGTGTTCTCATTTCCCGCACTTGTTGTGGCTGTATCAGTCCCTCAACCTCGCCACATGACATGAGAGGGAAACCTCAGCTCATGTCTGCCACCGTAAGCTGGGTTTCCTTCCCGCTGCACTTCTATCCCAGCAACGGTGACAAGCAGCTTCGATTTACTGGCTCGGATGGAGTTTAATTTGGAATGTTTTATGCAAACCATAACGTGGCTGCAGCCAGGGGCAGGGCTCTGGTCCCAGGAGCTATGGCATCTGCTCCCTCCCCAGCCACCCGCAGGTCCTTGGTGTGAATAAACATCCAAAGGGACATACTTTGCCGCTTGTCTCACACTAATGCAGCTCTCGTTAGCTGATGATTTTTGATGGAGATGTGTGTGCACTAATGGGAGATTGCCAGGCTAGAGGTAATTAAAAAAAGTTCCTTTCAGCATGGTATAATCATTCTGAATTATTAAACAGGACAGAATTTTTAAAGACTAATTCACTTTTCCATTATTTATGCTGTCTGCTTCAGTTTTATCTCGTCTTTTGAGAGGTATGAATTCACCAGAAAGTTTCACTTTCAGGTTGACAGGCTGAGAGAGTTGGGGCTGTTCAGCCTGGAGAAGAGAAGGCTCCACGGAGACCTTCTAGTGGCCTCCCAGTACCTGAAGGGGCTCCAGGAAGTTGGGGAGGGACTTTTGAGAAGGGCAGGGAGCGATAGAACAAGGGTAATGGCTTTAAGCTGAAAGACGGTAGGTTTAGATTAGATATTAGGAAGAAATTCTTTCCTGTGAGGGTGGTCAGACACTGGAACAGGTTGCCTAGACAAGTTGTGGATGCCCCCTCCCTGGAAGTGTTGAAGGCCAGGTTGGATGAGGCTTTGAGCAACCTGGTCTAGTGGAAGGTGTCACTCCTGATGGCAGGGGGGGGGGAACTGGATGATCTTTAAGGTCCCTTCCAACCCAAACCATTCTATGGTTCTATGACTAGTGATTCAGTTGTGACCCTGTTGGTGTTGGAGACTGCCAAGCCTGCAATACAGCTTATTTTAAAAGCCCAGGCAGCGGCTGCATCTTTTTCCCTTTCCATGCACAACATTTAAATTTCAGGCCACTTTTAGCACTGCACCTACAAGCTGACGATTTTTTTTTCCAGTTGCAGCAAAAGGCCACTAAGGATCAGAGAAAAAAAGTCAGCACATCAAAGGTAGAGGGTAGGGAGCAGCACATGGGCAGATCTGTCCTGCAGTAGGTATGTGATCAAACAGATAAGCGTCCATGCTGCCTTCCAGCCCTTGCTAATACATCCCAGCTCTAGCAGCAATCCTTGCTTCTTAAATGCTCTGAAACAAAAGGGTTTAAAACCATAATTTACTGTTTCTTTTTTTGACATATTTCTAAATGGGTTCAATATGTCTCAAACCACTAAACTAAAGTGTTTGACTTGCTTCCAAATCAAAGTGTTCATTTAAAAAAAAAAAACAACAAAAACTAAGGAAAAAAAAAGGGAGAAGAAAATGCAAGAAAAAGAGAGACATGCTCTGGTAGTTTAAATCAGTCAGCCCTGCACAGTGATTTAAAACCAGTGGAGCACTTCAAGTTTTCATAAGCACTTAGCTCTGGAAGCAGTCCGAGTCCTGGACACGTGCATTTGTGGAATCATTTACCATTATTAGAGAGTTTGAATGGTGCTTGAGCTCTCCCTCTGCCCCGATAAGCACTGAGATTGCCTGTGATTAGTTGGGTGGTTTCAAGCTTGTGCACAGTTGAGAGTGATTATTTTAAAGCGTGCCATCGCCTGTTCCTATCTCCAAAGATCTGAGATCTTCCAAATTCATTAATTCCTTCAGCTCATCTGAATGGAAATTACTAACTAGACATAGTTACCTCAGTGCAATGTTACAGCATGTGTCACAGAGAATAATAAATGTTTGCAACCAGGGCAGATGGAGCAATAATGTGCATACCATAGAGCACTTCTGTGCTGGGTAAGACCTGTTATTAAGATATGTGATTGCAGAGCCTCTGTGCTCCAGCCACGGACTGGGAAATTCTGGTTTTAGATGTCCCCATGTTTCCTTGAGCTGGAAAGGGCAGGAGAATATCAACACACTTGATATTCACATGTGTTTTATTGTATTGTATTGTGTTGCATTGATGGACAATACTTGGTTAACACAAGTCCAGATACTTGCACCAGCGTGTAGGAGGTCAATGCAGTTGTCAGATGAAGCTGTGCAAAGAGCTGATCTTTCAGGTTTGCTGGCTGAACCAAGGAAGTTAAAAAAATTATAAGAATTCAGGTTGACTAAAGATGGAAATGTTTTGCTTTTCTGAGCTAAGCAGAAATTTTAAAGAAACCTCTCTGTTTGTTGTTTTTTACTTGTAAGCTTCTTGGTCGTTAACTGCACACAGATTTTGAAATTAAATTCTGTTGCAATAAGAAAAATGGAAATGCTTTGACTTGAAATAATCTCAGCAATTTCCCCCAGGTCTTTTGCAGAGGTGGTAAAACTAGCAGAAAAATGCCAAGCCAAATTCCTAGTTTTCCATGGAAATTTCTGACTAGCAAAACCCCCACATGTTCCAATATAAAAGCAACATGAAATGCCCAAATTTGTGCATCAAGCAAGTTGGGATTGTGATGGCTGCTCTGCAGCCCAGCTCCCTGTGAGACAGGGCTTTGTAGAAGCCCAGAGCTCTGCTGCTACCGGTAGGGAAGATGACAGGAGTTTGAACTTTCGAGAGGGTCCCTAGATTCCTCCATGTGGAAAATCAGAACAATCTGCTGGCAAAGAGGTCAAATTGGAGGCATAAGAAAGATAATCCCACCCCTGCCTCCTCCCAGACATGCAACCAATGGTCTCCAGAACCCTGGTCCACTCCTGAGCTCCCCCAGCCTATCTCAAGACATCATGAGCTGGCTTGTCTCTAAAAAGAAAAAAGAGAGTTTTCCCTGGCAGACAAATGATGGGAGCAGTGATGCCTTCCCTGTCTCTGGGACTGCCATGCCCCCCACACAGGGGACTAATCTCTCTGCTATCTAAACAGATTATTAAGTGCTATGGGGGTCCTACAGCCAGGCTTAGGTCCTCAGCCTGTCCCAGGTCTTGGTCAGGTGTCTCTTCATGATTGCTCCACTCTTCCCTAATTAGTTTGCAAAGGGAAGGTCCAGCAGTAGATGCCTGGATGTCCCTGCTCCACAGGAGGCTGCAGTTCCAGCCATCCCTGTGTAGGTGAGGTTGGCTGATCCCCCTTCTCCAAGGCTCAGTCTTGGGCTTGTGTGTCTGATTCACCCCTTCACAGAAACCATCCAGAGAATGGTTCACCTAACCCAGACCCCTGTTTTCAGTTGAGATTACTATCTCCTTTGCCTGTAAAGGCCGGCTGACTCAGATGGAGACATTTGTGCCACAGAAACCTAAAATCAGGGCAGATGACTCCCTCCCAACCTACTGACTCTTACCAGTGTACCCCACAACCTCTCACACAGTTACTCTCCTGGCAACTCTGTTTTATAGGAACTGAGGTACTGTTTGACTTTCTGCAGGTCATGCAGGTTGTCTGTAACAGCTGAAACCAAAACTGTTTCTTCAAAGACATGGGCCAACATATCAAATATGTTCATCCTTCCTCCTGCATAGTGTGTGCTATGTCCTGTGCTTGTCTGCAATCTTCTGCAGAGTTGCAAAGCATTTCACACACAATGCTGATGTCCGTAACACCGTCAACTTTTTCCTGGTATTTAAGAAAGCAGATATCAAGCAGATTTCAAGGCCAGGTTGGATGAGGCTTTGAGCAACCTGGTCTAGTGGAAGGTGTCCCTGCTGATGGCAGGGAGCGGTTGGAACTGGATGAGCTTTAAAGTCCCTTCCAACCCAAACCATTCTGTGATATCTACTATTTTTCCCCCCACAATAATGTAATTGTCTTTAAAAGCTTGCTTTAAAGAGTTTGCAGGTCGTGTTCAGATGTCATGAGAAGATGATATTATAGGACTAAACAGGGCAGGGGTATAGAGCATAATTTTAACTGGGAAGTTCTGCATACTCCTCTGATTCCCCACCAAAATGCAGCTGCCTGAATTACAATATTTCATTCAAATACTTGCGTGAAAAGTATTTTTGTTTTTGTTTGGTTTTGTTTTTTTTTTCAATGACAAATTCAGAGAATATTTTTGAGAGGAACGCACAAGAAAAATCTCAAAACTATTGATTTTACATATCCAATATTCCAGTGTCTTAAAGAAATATATAACAAAAGGTCCTTCTCTATCCGTACCTTTGTGAAAAAGAAAACAAAGCATTTTGGGCCAGACATAGCAGCCACTTCTTAAAGGAGAAAGTCATATATTTACTCATTGCCTTGCCACCCCATAAAACACTGAGAAATTTGGTCTGAAGAGGGTTCTTGCTTTATGGAAATATAAAAGGAGTTTGAAAGACCAAGACATAGCCTAAATATAGCCATGATAAAGGGGGACAACCCTTGGGTAGCTGTGCTGACTTTAATTACAGCAATGCAGACTGGAGTGAGAGGTGTAGCTGAGGATGCAGTTCCTGCTCTGACCACTGACTCTCTGGATGATGCAGTTCAAACTATTTCATAGCTCAGTGCCTCAGTTTCCCCTTCTTTAAAATGGAGGCTGGGATTCAGTCCTGCCCTGCAAACAGCTTCAAGCTGTGCTCGTGCACTGCTGTAAAACAGAGATCTGAGATGTTTGTGAGGTTGGTTTGGTTTTTTTTCCCCTAGTTGCCTGGGTCTCTTTTGTCTCATTTTACAATCCTAATGAAGGGAGAAAATACACCTGAATTTGCCATGATCTGGAAGGAGAAAGTCATTCTCATTATTAAGCTGTTATTTTTATGAAGCCATAACTTACAGGCTCTCAATACTTATGTTATAGTAGTCAAAAACCAAGATGAGATCCCATAAACCATTCTTTATAGTAACCAGATGGTCATGGAGGCTGCAAAGGTACCTGACAGTGCCTATTACAGGGAAACACCTGCATAAACCTTAATCATCTCTGTGCCAGCTCTGCCGGTGGGGTGGCCTGTCCTGCAAAAGCTGGGTAGTTATCTGGGTGACAATGTCACTCTCCCCCTCCCCAGACCCGTTAACCAATGCTATCCTGTCACAGGGGTGTGTTACCATTTTTTTTTCCCAACGCTTTCCCTTTTACTTTTAACCCCTTCTTTGGACATAATGTGGGTAGGTGAAATATTTACTCCAGCCTTTCTTCACCCATTAATAAAATAGCTTGACTTTTTCTTGGCTTCCTGCTTTATTTCTGCCTTCCCTTGGGAGATGCCACTGGGAAGGCTCTTTGGCAAGTCCCCAGCTGACCCTCCATGCTGGCAGAAGATGCCAGGTCCCACCAGCCTTCCCTGTGACACCCAGTGTAACCCCTCTTGGAGGCCACTTTCGTCCCCATCTTGGGGTTCCTGGCTCACCTCTTTGCACCAGTGATAGCCAAAATGAGCTTGGTTGGTGCTAATTCATGTCACCTTGACCAGGAGAGGTTAGCAAACCATCTTTGGAGCGTGTTGGCTGGCTGATGGCAGGAGGATTCTCAGAGAGGATGTTGAGCAGAAGATTTCCAATGAAAAGAGAACCGGTCCCAGCACGCGTGTCAGTGCTGTTGGCAAAGCATCTACATGACTAATAATTCTTAATAGCAACAGGTTCACAGCACCTGATGTGGCAGGGAGGTGCTGTTACTGAAAGGCGTATTTCATCTCTCATAAAAATCAGAGATGGACTGGTTTTGCTGTCTGAACCAGTAATTAAGCAGAACTGGTGGGGGGAGGGGGGGGGAAAGCAAATGAAAACCCTATGGGGAAGGACACACCATTGGTTTTGCAAAGGGAAAGGCTGATGTTTCAAACCTGTTTTGATCCACAAGTATCCTGGACTTCTTACAATATCCTGCAACAGACAAACAGTCGATTAAAACAATATTGTTCAAAACCACCATTTCAGGAGAGGCCACAACTTCTAAGAAACAATTGCTGTCAGTGAGCTGTCAAGAGAGGCATTTTATTTGATATTATTTGTCTTTCCCCAAAATGGACTTTTATAACCTGTGAAAGCAATATCCCCTAACCACACCATTAAGCTCTGTGGCTTCTGAGCAGGGGAAGCACTAGAACTCCTGCAGAACCCCTCTTCCCTGACAACGTGATGTGACCTTCATTTATGTACCACTGTCCTGCATGGCCCAATTCTGCTTGAAAAAAAAAATAGAAAAAAAAGAAAAAAATAGAAAAAAAGCCCTTACTCATGGGTTCTTTCCTCAGAAATCCACACCACGCTCAGTTTCCCAGAGGATGAGTCACATGCTGGCCTTGCCAGCATCCTGTCTCTTGCTGCTGAGCCTGCAGCAGGACAGAGGAAGAGCAAGAAGGTGTTCAGCAGAGAATTTCCAAAGAAAAGGTGAACATTTCGTGGTACTGAAGTCAACAATGCCACCACCACATCGACATACTTTGTAACCTTACATCAGTATGCTGGTGATGGCTGTGGGTGTGGAGATGCCATGCTGAGCATCACGGAGGAGAAAATGCAGTCCATCCTTCCACTAACACCTTCATGATGGGATCACCCCTCTAAATAATAAACAGGAGCAAATAGATTTTTTGCTCTAAAGCAACAGGTATGCTATGGTCCTAAAAGTGGACACTTAATGGCATGGGAGACTCCTGTAACAAATAGATATCTCTACTTTCTGCAGAGTTTTTAAATTGTGTAGCTGTTTATTTTCTTTATTTGGTTACAGATATAAATTACTGATTACTTTAGTCTAAATGCCCAAGAGTGACTTTCTAGCCTCATTTTTTTGAGCCCAGCTAGTGTCTGTCCTCTAAAGATCATGGGTTACCTTTGAAAAGTGCAGTCAAAAATGATTGGGGCAGGTCTGATTATTCAGGTCTGGGGAAGTCTGAAGGTCCTTTGGTTGCCATAAGTTGAGATAGTTTCAAGGCTGCCTCTCAACAGCCTGTCTTTCCAGCCTCCACCTCTCCATGTCCTGCCTCTCCTTGCCTTGTCTCTCCATCCTCTCCTTCTCCATCCTCTAGCTCTCCATCCCTTGCCTCTCCATCCTCTACATTTTCATCCCCTGTCTCTCCATTCTCAGCCCCACAAAGGGACTGCCTTTACCCACATCATTTCCAACAGCGACACGTCCAGCCCATGTTGCCCTTCAGAAGTGCTCTCTAATGTCTCTAAACCATCGCTGAAGGACGAGTTTGCATCTGTCCACACCAGCATCTCCACTTCTATTTTAAACTGAGCTTCCAGACACTTCCTGAAAATAGTTGACGCCTCATGTCCCTCCCTGAGAAATCAAGTGCTGTGAGCTATCTGGATTGGAAAGGGCAGATATCCAGAAACAAGGAACAGTGGAAAGTGTTGATTTCCAGGCTATTCCGGTGTGGTAGCAAAGCATGATGGAAAAATAGAGGACTGGGTGTTGCCAATGCTTTTGAGCTTACGGCTGATACCTATAAATAGAGATACCAGAAATTATTCTTAGGAATTGAGTCATTAGTTCTTAATATTTCTAGTAAGTCAGTGGGAGTTGTGCTATTTAGGACAGAGGCAAAAAGTGGGTAAGCCCACAAAAAAGTCAGCTTCAAAAATAAAAAAAAAAATTACTAGCCCTTTCAGTCTTGAGCATTGTTTTCCCTAACAGGAAGATGTGTTTAATGGTGAGATAACTTATTCAAATCAGCTGTGCACAGCCCTTTTTTAACTATAAAGGCACAAAATCGATGTGCCTCCCAGCCCCTGGCTGCTCCCCTTTGCAGTAACCAGTTTTTTTCTGTTGGGTTTTTTTGGCCCCAGGGGCAGCTCAACCTCGGTGAAAGCACTGGCCAGGGAGAGATGAGGTAGTGGAGGAGGAGAAGGTGGCCTGTGAAGCCTTGCCATCAGGGTTAGGGAGGTGGCATGGGTCCAGGCATATTGCAAAGGGAAGTTTGGTAGCATCTCATTGTGCAGCATTTAGACCCACTCCTGGGAACAAGTGTGGGTATCTCAACAGCAGCATTTTCTGCTGTCCATCAGCAAGTTTGTGTCAGCACAAATTGCAGAGCTCAGGGGTGATTTTCACCTTGTTTTCTGCCTTTTCCTCCTTGGCTCCAGCCAAAGGTGCTCAAACTGTGTCTTCTCCATGCTGAGAGGTGACACTCTTGCCACTCTTGCGGTGCTGACTCCTGCATCTGCTCTGCAAAGTCACTCTATTCACGTGGACAGGAAGAGGATGAGTAACAGAGCCTCAGAAGTTCTTCCTCTTGCAGATTTATGGTCCTTTCCCTGTGTGAGGGCTGAGTTCTTTCCCTGAGCAAAATTCCTAAATCAATGGCTTGATTAATAGCTGAGAAACATTTTTCCTGTCGAGTCTGGAAGGCCTTTTCACATGGTATTAGCCAAAAGAACCAGAGAAGACTTACAGATTTGTTTGAAATTGTAGAAAGTAATCAGTTTTGAGAGTCAGATGAATAAAAAAAATCTTCCTAGGTGTCCAATCATACAAAGGAGAACAAAATATAAAATAAAAGGTTTTAGATACTCTGGAAATCTGAGTCTCTCTTTAATTCACCACATGCCAAAATATGTGACTAATGACCGTCTCAAATTGCATAAAGACCTGAGCTGGTAGAGGTCACCTTAATTTCCTCCACTTTAACTGGTGCATCTCTGATAAGCAGTGTGCATATTAGAAGATGGGAATAAGCCAAAACAGAGAATTCCTCATCTGAGTATACACAGGATGAGGGGAGGGGAAAGAAAAATCTCTCAGAAATTACTATGTCTGTAGTGTGTTTCCCAGAGTGACTCCTGTTCAGACAAGCATAACATTCGCAATTTCCCTTTAACATTTTTCAGTGGGTTAGCATTAAAAAAAAAGAAAAAAAAAAAAGAAAAAAAAAGAAAAAAAAAGAAAAAAAAAGAAAAAAAAAAGAAAAAAAAGAAAAAAAAAGAAAAAAAAAAAAACAAGAAAAAAACAAACAACCAAAAAAACCAACAAAGAAATAACTGCTAATGTATTCAGAATGCAAGGCTGGGTCAAGATTGGATGTTGAAAAGTCTGATGCTGCATGAATTTCAGGTTCATTTATAACCGACACCACATTACGTCGGAGGATGCAAGGCACAGGAATAAGGCAGACTGTCTCTGACTTACAGGAGAAGTTATGTGCCATGTCTCAAGTCTGTGTGTAACTCACATACAGATCATGCCCAGGGGAGAAGAGCAGAAGGTGGAAATAATGCATGCATTTAGGTGGATTTCAAAGCAGTGCATGGGTACAAATGGGACTTTTTGTCAGAAATGCCCAGGTATGGTTGGGGTATTGACAGCTCCAGGTGCTGGTTGGAAATGGTGATTTATCTTTCAGCCAAACCAGACCTACTCCTCCTTGCAATTCCCACCTGCCCAAGAGGTTCATGAGAATCCATTGGTCAAGAAGAAACATTTTCCTGCTGGCAAGACAGGAAGTTTCTCTATTTGCAGCTTGGGGAGCAGAGGAACGGATCCTTTGGTAGATATATTTTGAGAGGTCTGTCCTTCTGACAGTGCCCCTGGCATGCTGAGCTGGGAGATGTGCTGGCAGGGTTGTTTGCATGGCTTTTCTCCCAGACGACCTCCAAATGTCCCTGGTCACCAAGATCAGGTAGAGGGATGTCTTACCTCAAAGACACTCAGCTGTTAACTCAAGGTTTGACCTTGAGTTGGCAGCTGAGTGTCTTGAGAATAGTAAGATTTTGGCCAATTCTTGCAGAAACAAGGTCTTTCATGAGACTCATGCTAGCTAAGGGTGTGACCTCTTGAGTGATGGGAATATGACAAACCACCTTGTGTTCATGAACATTTCACACCAAATTAGAGAGATCACATTGAACACAGACCTGTGCTGAGGTTAAACTTGACACAGAACCAAGAGGTCTGTTCTTGCACAGGCACAAGGTCTGGGGTTATCATTTCTCCTGATTACAAGCCCTCCAGCATGCCATAATACCAGAATTTGCTCCAACATTAAAAAAACCACATTCACCTCATCATGCTTTGCAACCCCTGCCATGGTCAGGACTTGAGAGCACAGTGCAATCAGGCCAGGTTTAGCTGCCTGCTTATGAAGGAGATGAGTCCTGGTCTCCCTTGATGAGATCTCTACCGACTGCAAAGGAAGACCGGGGAGACTTGCTCAGATGGGCAATTTAGGTGTCTACTCTTGTCAAGTGAGTCACACCCAAAATATTCAAAGGCATCCTACCTACCTGCTGCAAACAACAGACTTTCCCATGAAACCTTCTGTTTACTATTTGAATACTGACACCAAATCTGATTTTGCATGATAGAAATCAAGTCTATTCTTACTTTAGTGTAATGAGTGCTGTTTATCAAATCAGTTTATTTCTTTACATAGAGTAAATTTCAAGGGGTTTATTGCAAGTGAAGTTTTACATGGGAACATCACAGAAGCCTCAGGAATAGCATTGAACTAAAAGAAATTTATCTTCTGCTAAGACCCAAATGATTGTCAGCAAAACAAACCAGGAGAAAATATGAATAGCCAGTGGTTGGAGATAAATGCATATAATCCCCTGGGTGGTATTCCAGCTCTAGAAATTTAAGACAGAACTTGTATTTTTGTGCAGAAAACAATTTAATAGATTGTTTGTTTTATTTCTTGGCAGTTTTTTTCAGCTGAATTGCCTTGTAATCCACTCTCATGTCCACTGGCAAAGAGGAAAGAATCCTGTTGAAAGCAGAGACAAGCATGGAAAAAAAAACAACCCATCAACGGTCAGAAATCGTAACTTCATAGTGCAAGAACAGAATAAACATGATAAGTGGAGAGGACTTCATCTTTCCCATGTTAGACAGTCATGGGGAAGGTGAAGACAGGAACCTAAGGCCAGATGCTGTTGACCATTACAATCCTCTTCTCAGTCTCTCCTTGTCTTTTTGCTCCTAACAGGAGCTGAACTGGTTTTAAGGATGCGCAGAAAACCAGCAACACTGTTGAGAGTCCTACAAGAGCTGGTTGTGAAGATCGAGTATTCCTGTTGTGATGCTGCTGCATGGTGTAACCACAACATTTAGTTTAGCTGATAAGACATGGCAGCATGATCTGCTGTGTTGAACATCTGAAATCTGATTAGCAAAGCATGACACTAGAACCCAGCAACATTTATTGAATCAAATTATTTTGGACAGTTAAAAATGGCCTTTCCCCTAAATTAAAGACTCACAGCAACATCTTATTTTGACCTTCTTTTCTTTTTCAGTAGAACACACCCCAAACAAAAACAACAAAAATACATCCAGTTTTCATTCATCCTTTCCCCCTTTTTTGGAAACAGCAAGAAAGAAGTTTTCTCTGTGTGTAAAACTAAATACATGGATGTTTGCACTGAAACAGCTGAAAAATGTCATATTAACAAATAGCTTTTGTCTAAAAATTGTTGAATGAAAAGATTTGCTATTCTGTTCATGAAAAGATCTCTGTGTGGATAAATAATTCTATGTAACTGCTCCTAACTGCTGACTGCTCTTACAATATAACTAGCTCCCAGCAACAGGAAAGGGCACAACCTATGAATGGATCTTGTCCTGCCTTGGGCAACTTAGATGAGGGATAGCTTAGGATGTAAGAGTTTTACTGATGGGGACTTCCAGGCACGTCTTCTCTGGGTGGTCTCCTCTGAGTGTTTCAAACCAGGCTTTTCTTTCAGGAAAGCTGTCATCATTTTCTTAGATTCCAAATGTCACTGCCCCATTCTTCTATAGGAGAGCTAGCATGCTGTCTCCTGGGATTATGGTTGATGTATCCCGGGGCTGCACAGACCTGGTCTCCCTCCTGGTCTCCTCCAAGTGCCTCTCTCTGCCCCCACTGCCTTTAGTGTTGTTTTTTTGTGTGTGTTTGTTTTCCCAAAAGAAGGAGCCCCAAAACAAGCCAGGCAAGCAGCAAATACTGAGATGGTTTTCAGCTCCTGAAAGAAAGCTTGAGAGCATCTGTGGAGGTTTTGGGACCTGCTGGAGAAATGCCATGGGAGTTTTGCAGTGGGATGACCTACACTTGGCCTGTGTCTACCCCTAAATGTAGACTGTGCACCATAGAGGGAATTGCCCACTCTCCCACCCCTGGGCTCTGCTGTCTCGATGCTAGCTTGGTGCTTGTGTGCACAAGGGGTGAGCAGCTTGGGCCCTAGAGCTGCCCCTGACCAAGAGTTTAGGTGCATCTTTCCCAGCTCTGACCATCGACCCCAACTCCTTCGACATGTGAATCTGAGGTCTGTATCTGAGTAAGGTCCAATGTGGTGGTTGGACACAAAGTCTTGCTTCCCCAAGTAGCAGAGGCATTGGGATCAGAACCCTGCTCCTGCAGTGTGCTTCACCCAGTCCTGAGCAGCGGGCTGGAGCCACCCGTGCCCTATTTAGAATCATAAAATCATAGAATGGTTTGGATTGGAAGGGACCTCTAAAGCTCTAGTCCAACCCCCCTGCAGTGAGCAGGGACATCTTCAACTAGATCAGGTTGCTCAGAGCCTCATCCAACCTGACCATGAATGTTTCCAGGGATGGGGCATCTACCACCTCTCTGGGCAACCTGGGCCACTGTTTCACCACCCTTATTGTAAAAAATTCCTTCCTTATATCTAGTCTGAATCTCTTCTCTTTTAGTTTAAAGCCATTACTCCTTGTTCTATCACTACATGTCCTGATAAAAAGTCTGTCCTCATCTTTCTTATAGGCCCCTTTTAAGTATTGAAAGGCCACAATAATGCCCACAGGGCACATGGGCTTCATGCTGGTTTTACTGATGCCTTGTGCTGTGCTGTCCTTCCTCCTGATCACCAAGAGTCCTCTTTGTTTGGAGGAAAGGGGTTGCATCCAGCAGACCAAAGTGGGAGCAGAAACATTCCCTTTTCCCAGTTC
>NW_010336182.1:12011-26644 GCF_000700745.2 Antrostomus carolinensis | reverse complement strand
CTCAGTTTGCAGGTTCAGGAGGAGATTAGAGAAGTTGATGGAAAAGGGGTTTTAAACACAGAAAACCCACATCCATCTCAGAAAGTTGCTGAGCTGTGCAAGACTGAAGCTGGAGGAGATCCTGAGGGAAGTGTCACCTCCTGTCCCAATTCTTGTATTGCTCTTGTGACATCTGCTCTGGGTTGCTGCTAGGTACTAGGTTAGCTGTCCCTTTCTTCTGGCCCAGTTCAGCCAATCTCATGCTCACCATGGCTGCTGCTTGTGGTATCTCCAGCAGCAGAGCTTGGAGATGGGTTCCTGCAGGGTGGGTCGTAGGGATGAGGGAAGATGGTATTCACCACTGGACCCGGAACATTGGTTATTCACCTTTATTTACACCACACCAGCTGTGCACAGCTCTTTGCATAGGATGGGGACCATCATTTTTTCTTTAGAGCAGGGACTGGAGGCCTTTATACATTAACCCATGTGGCTCCAGGGTCAAGCCCCTACTTGTGTATATGTGAATATATATATATATGTATATATATACACACACGTATGCATGTGCCTGTGTGTTGTGTGTGTGGCATATAATAACTCAAAACTGATTTCTCCCAAGTCCCAAGCTCATTTACTGAACATTTTTAAGCACTGAATGAGTTAGGGAAAAGCTGGGACAATTGGTGAATAGGTTAAAAAAGAATTTTTTTTTTTTTTTTTTTTTTTTTGTGCAGCTCCAGAAGTGAAATACAATTAAAAACACAGAACAAAAACCAAAAAAACCAAGAACAACAATAGAGTGTTTTCCTTCCTGTATGTTTGCTACAGTTCTTGTTGGCCATGCAAAAAACAAAACAAAACAAAACAAAACAAAACAAAACAAAACAAAACAAAACCAAAAAATCATGAACAAAATAAAATCTGGCACACAGGTCATGTTCTTTGGGATTCAGAAATAGACTGAGTGGGCTTGGTAGGCAAACACACATTTCACAAGCTCCTTCTCGTCACGAAGCCAATATTTGTTCAAGAGAGAATTCTTCCTTTGGGTAATTAATATTTTTTTGCTATTTATTGCTCACTGGATGGAAGTTTTGGAATGCGTAAGGAAAGGGGGAAACCTGGCAGTGTTCCTCACAGTTATTACATTGCTGTTGAGGCCTCCAACAAAAATCACAGCACTGAGTGTACATTCCTTTCGTAAGCAAAATGGATCATCAGGCGATGGAATGGCTTCAAAGGAATGCGTGCATCATGCTTTTGACATTTTGCTACAGCTCGAGCAGGAGGGGAAAAAAAAAGAAGAGCTATGGATAAGCACTTTCCTTAGGTCGTACATTTGTTCTTGCTCGTCCGCTGTGAAGGAAGATTTCCACTTGGCACCTGAGAGGCTGGAGCCTCAGCTATTCCTCTTCCAAGTCATACATTCGAGAAAAGCCAGAGAGTTTACATTAGAGAGGAACAGGAGGTGAAGGAAATTGTAAACTCGAGTGAGATGTTATAGGGCAGGTTAGATGCTGGTGGGTAGACTAACAAAAGTGGAATGTTATTGCTAAAATCTGGCTCCTTCCAAAAAACCCGTAATGTTGTCAAAGCCTTGAGTTTCGTCTGCTAGTTTCAGACATTCCAACATATGCTTCTTATTTTGTTTTTAATACTTACAGTCCATCCAGAGACAATTCATGGCAACTGTGGCTATTGTAACACTATATAAAACACGGGGTTTGATGACAACTGATATGAAGTGTGATTGGAAAAAATAATGCCCCCTGGTAATGATAATATTTCCTGCTCAGATTGGTCTCACGATAATAAGCCTGCTCCAGTGGTGTTTTCAGAGTTATATGCAGGACTCTGGTATTACATTACAGCTGCTGCCTGGTTATACATCCGTGTGAATCGGAGGGAATAAATGCACATGCAGAAATAACAGAAGGACTAAAAACAGGGGCCAAACAGTGACAGTTTATTGTTTGACTCTTGGGATGGTGAGTGAAGCATCGTCCACTTGGAACTGACTGACCAGGGAAGCGTCTTGCCTTCTTTCAAGAGTTGCAGCCTATGGAGTGTGTCCCCTGTCATCCCGGGCTCTGCAGCCCCCTGCCTTGCCCCATTAGCCAGCCTTGGCCAACTCCTCCTTGGGAGCTTGGCAGCCTGGCTCCGGAGGTCAGAAATAGCCTGGAGCAGGAAGCTGTGCTTTCAAAGGGGAGGGTGGATGTGGATGAGAAGCAGAGCTGCTCTGGATGGAGGCGGGAAGAGGGGGGCTGAAAACCTGCCCGATGGATGGGGTTACGGATGGTTTGCTTCATCCTGTTCCAAGAGGAAACACGTTTGAGTCCTTTGTTGTAGCTCGGCAAGCAGTCCAGCTCGCCGGCTCGGGGGGTTTATTCACGTGGAGGAGCAGAGTCATCGCTGGCTCAGGATACCAGCGCTAATACAAGCCTGTTTATCTTGGGCTTCCCCGTCTCATCCTTCTCACTCCATGACACTTAATTATGGTGGTGCCAGCAGAGTTAGGGACAGGCTCTGCTTTCTGCCCTCTGGCTTTTAGCTTTTAAATCCTCCCTCTTTCCAAAGGGTTCCAGGTTTTAGAGGTCAGTGGGTGTGAGAAGAGGAAGATGAGGGACCAATTTCTTTGGCCAGAAGTGCACAAATATCTACGTTGGTTAAAAACTTGCCCAAGAGGCTGGTGCTGTGGGGCTGGGACATGACAAGGATCCTGGTTTTATCCACTGGCTTTCTGTGACCTGCAGCAGAATCCTTCACAGATTAAAGACCTAAATCAATGAAAGTCAGATAAGGGCACCTCCCCACTATTTCTGTGCCTGAATTTGACCCTGCATGGCGGTGAGGTCTGCTGTAAGGCTGCACACAGGTTGGACATCGAAGCCCAATGCATGGCTTCTGCAAACCTTGGGCAGTGTTAAGTATTCAAAGCCAGTTCCTGCTGTTGCAGGTGACCACGACAGCCCTCAGGAGATAACTGCAGCTGGAAAAGTTCTCCAGAAAATATGTGAACAAAGGAGAAAATCCTGAAGGAGGGAAAAAAAAAGGTCAAGGGGACTTTTTTCTTAAGAACCTGGGAGAGGTGTTTCATCTCTTTCAACCTCATTTCTGCCCCACACACCAAAACTGGGAGCAAATGAGGGTAAAACACCCAGTGCTCAAGACTGGTGGGAATCCTAGAACCTGTGAAACTGGGCTGTAGGATTTTACCTCCAGAAAGCAGGGATGCCTCAAAGACCCCCATGCCAGGGAAATGTGCTACCAACAGGAAGGAATGAGATGATGTTGGTACGTGCAAAGTCCCCCAGAAATTCAGAGCCCTTGGACTCGGTGACCTGAGACTGCATATCTGTCCGTTATCTAAGCAAGCAGGGGGACATAAGACAAAGCTGGCAAACAAGATCTGATCTTGTTCTGAGAGGGAGGGAACTGAGTCACCCAGATACGTACTAACATCAAGGGGAAACTTCAAAGAGGCCAAGAAATTCAGGATCAAGAACTCCAAGGAAACATCTTCAAAGGCTGAGCAATCTGACCCTGGGGCTGGGAAGAGTGCTAGTGTCCACCCTCTCCAGCACTACGGCAGAAGGGGAAATTATGCAACTCTCAAAAGTCTGCAAACATGAGCAAAGACACGTGGAAACTGGGTATCATTCAAGACAACTGGCGTCACGCCTTGGGAGCGAAACCAGCTGAGGTCCCCACTACTCTCACAAGGGAGCAGACAGGACTTTTTCTTGCCAAATCCCAACGGCCTGGCGTGAGCCTTCATCTCTGCGTCACAGATACTGGTAATGAAATTTCCAACTGGGTTTTTGTTCTTCCCAAACTGTCTTTCGCAATCGCTTCCCCGCTCTGCAAATTGTATTGAGCTGCTGCTGTGCAAGGACCCTCAGTTCCCATCTCAGCAGTGCTGTGCAGGGACAGCAAGCGTGAGGGACATTGACGGAGGGTGACTTGTGCCTGGAATCTTCATAGGTTATTTCACATCCATCTCCAGAGCAGCACGTTACAGAGCTGATTAGCACACTGTGTCTGCCTTTGGTTTTGTCCTCAGATGTTTCCTTCAGCCTAAAGTAGAAGATGTCTAGCGCAAAGGGATGCAGTTTGCTCTAGGTTTGCTGCCCAGTGTCATGGAAGCTCATTTCCCTGTTGAGGATTCCAATCCGATTGCAAGCTACAGCATTTCAACAGGCTTTGGGGACAGCCCTATAGCTACCTGACCTCCCCCAGTGCACACAGGGCACTGTTCTAGCAAAATAACCAGGAGGAAGTCTCTGGAGTAGGTGGCCCTGGAGCCGAATGCCCAAGCAAGGCCTAAGGGCAGATTTACCTGGCACCAAAGGCAAAGAGGAGATTTGCCACCAGCAGGGATGCTGAGTACCAGGAGGAGTGGGAACAGCCTGCAGCAAGGTGAAGCACAACCAGCTGGAGTCAGCACATGGGTCTGAGCCTAACCCGTCCAACTCAGAGAGAGCAGGAAGAGGGGCTCGGACCCCCCTGCATCAGTGACAGCCAGCTATGGTATGATTTGAGCAAGTCCAGAGTTGAATGAAGATGGAAAACCTGCAGGGTGGGTTTTACCTGCACTAGAGCTCCAGCCTTTGCACTGGGTAGGCACAGCACTGGATGATGGGTGATAGGAAGAACTGCTCAAGGGGTGGAGCTGCTGGAACCAGGCACCCCATACACCCAAACACTGCAGAAGAGGAGTGCTGACAGGGTTAGCACAATTTTTCAAGCTGAGTAAGAAGCACACACCTCCCACTAAGTCTGTCTTGCCCTGGCTGCTGTGCTCCCCTCAACGGCAAGCACAGGTAGGCACCTTGCCCAGATCAGCCCTTCCCCAGACTGGGCAAACACCAGCTCCCAGCTGTGTGGGTTAGCTGTCTGCCCGTGATAAAAATCACGGAAAAGAACCTGGTTTTTGGTAATGGATCTGATTTTTTTTTTCTTTTATGTCTACCACCCTCTCCTGAGTGCTGCTGGGAGGGAAAAAAAATTCCCAATTAGAGACACAGTGAGGATGGTTCACTCAGTAGCAAGCAGAAAACATTCCCATGGCCCTGGAACCACGCAACAACCAGAGGCCAGATTATGATTTTACTTATATTGGCAGAAATTTGGAAGAAATCCACTTAAATAACTTGGGTTTACCATGGTTTAAGTGAGGTCACAGTCCCCTGCTTTGCTGCTCCCAGCCTGCGGGTAGCTGCCTGCACCCTTACTGTGATTCATGGGCACAAGTTTGGTTTTCTGGATGTAAATGCAGCTGATTGTTGCCAGCCAGGAAACCGGCTCATTTGCCATCAGTAGCAACAGGCTGCCAACACCGTGACTCGGCTTTTAGCCAATATGTAATGTTTTTTTGGGTTTGGTTTTTTTTTTGTTCAGTGTTAAAAAGAGCTCTGATTATCCAGAGTCTGTGATTTTGGAGTGTTCCAGGCACAGACCTCATTGTGCATCTATTTCTCAGTCTGATTTCTATTTGGGACCAAATGCAAGAAGCACGAGTGAGCTTGGTCTCCTGTTTTCTCTTGGCCAGAAGATCCAGGCAGGAGGCATCTACACAACAGGGCTCTGGAACAAACTGCTTGCCAGCAAGAATGGGCTGGCTTCACTGATCATGCATTGAGCAGGTTCAAGTAATTCAAAGGAGACTCATCCCCGAGTGCTGGAGAGATGCAGAGAAACTGACACACACCTTGAGTCAAGCTCATGGCTCTGCCTCAGGACGGTGTGGAAAGAGAATGTCCTAAATTTGATTATGACTAGGGTTGAAGTTGGTTGGTGCAACCATGAGAACCATTTAGAGATCCCGCCAGCAGCACAGTGTGGAGGCAGAAAGGCTAGCCCAGCAGAAGTACGGGGAGTAGTTCAGGTAGTTGGTTGGGTGTGAAGACTGAGGGGACCACATCTCATGTCTCTGTTCCTCAGGTAGTTCCTAAGTAGGTAACTTCAGCTCCCAGCATCTCAAGCGGGGGCACCTGCAGAAAGAAGGCTGCTAGATGCACAGTATGAGGTCGTGGGATCACGGGGTTTTTCTACTGGCAATACCTAAAAAACTCTTTTCAGAAAGACCCTCACTGACTCTGAAGCCCTTGGCTAAAGCCTTGTCTCTCACTGGATCTTGTACAATCTCTTTTCTTGCTCTGGCAGAAGATACTGAAGCTGCTTTTGGCTGTTGCTACCTTTCCACCCCCAGAGCCTTGCATTTGGGGGGATGCCAAGCAGAAACTGTCATCAACCCTGGCTGAAGGGAGTCTCTGCTTTGTGGGAACTTCGTAGCTGCCTCATCTCTTCTCACCAAACAGCCAGACTTGCAGTGGGAGCAACCTTCTCCATCTTAATCCCTTTCCCTTCAGGTGGGTTGGGAGCAGAAAGGAGGAAAGCGGGCTTTGCCAAAAGAAGATGAGGCCCTGGCTTTGGTAGGTTACAGAGGAAAAGAGAAGAAGGTCATGCCATTGTCAGATGAGGCCCTGGCTTTGGTAGGTTACAGAAGAAGGTCATGCCATTAGATGTGATGATACTTATTGCCTGTAGAAACCATGGCAGAACCATGAAAAGAATTATGCCTATGCCATGAAGATGGAGAAACAAGAAGACCGAGACAAGGAACACAGCCTGCACCCTGAAGGATATTTCATGCAAAAAAGACTGTTCAAATCTCTCTGAGGAAATAGTTTATTCAGCACCTTTTCAGGGCACAAAATGTGATGCTTCGAGGTTGGGCAGCATCTGCCTGTTTTATTGTGAGTCACATCCCATCCATGCAACAATAAATCCAGCAAACATTAGCAGCACAAAATGGGAACGTGCCCATTGACAGAGGACCTGAAACAAAGTACTTTTGCCTAACTTTACATGGATTGTTCACCTCTGAAACTGTTATGCAATCCTGAACATTGCACGTGTGTATATGTGGCTTATAATTAATTTATCCTTCGGGATTGCATCCTGGCAGGACAAAGTATATTTATAAAACAGTTATGTAGGTGTACTGAGACAGAGTGTGCCAATGTCAAGTGAAAGTATGTTGCAGCAGTGATTTAAATGACAAGGCTCTGTGTTGATGATCTGGTCCAATGTCTTCACAACAGAGGCTGTAGGACTCTCATCTACAGATTTCCATATGAAACCCATAACTTCTGGTGGAGGATTTCCATTCCTTCTCATGGGCTCCTCTGGGCCAAGCATATGGTAAATTAAGTTGCTTTGTTTAAGGAATAGAACCAAAACTGTGCAACCAAACACCTTCTGTCTCCCTTCATATTTGAATTTGTGGCTTGGGCCCATCTCCAACTGTATTGTAAAGTATATTTTATTTATCTGTTTTAAGGTGTAGACAGAGCCAGCAGTCAGGAGACGATGTCCAGTGCATTATGTCTCACACTGACATTCATAGAATCACAGAATCATAGAACATTTAAGGTTGGAAAAGACTTCTAAGATCATCAAGTCCAACCATCAATCCAATAGTACCATGCTCACTAAACCATGTCCCTAAGGGCCACATCTACACATCTTTTAAATACCTCCAGGGATGGTGAGTCCACCACTTCCCTGGGCAGCCTGTTCCAATACTTGACAACTCTTTCAGTAAAGAATTTTTTCTTAATATCCAGTCTAAACCTCCCCCGGTGCAACTTGAGACCATTTCCTCTTGTCTTATCACTTGTTACTTGGGAGAAGAGACTGACCCCCACCTCTCTACACCCTCCTTTCAGGGAGTTGTAGAGAACTATAATGTTCCCCTTCAGCTTCCTTTTCTTGAGACTAGACATAAGACTTGTTCTCCAGACACTTCAACAGATCCTTTGAGGTCCATGTACCCATATGCAGAGTTTAGTTATTTAGGGAGTAAGACTGGGATACAGCACTGATGCCCTGTGATTTCTAAGGAAATATTATACAAAATTTGTTGTGTGATGAAGCAAGTTAACTCACAAGGTAGGAAAAGGCAACCAGATCCCCCAGGGCTGAAGGAGACCCTGGGAAGATCTGCTCCAAGCCCTATCAGTTGGTGGGAAGACTGAAGTGGGGAGCCACCACTACTGATGCCTGTGCCTAACAGCCCACCACGTTCATGACTAGCAAGGCAGCACGAAACATGGAGAACAAAAAGATCTGCCCAAAGATACCAAAACCACCAGTCTCTGCTGCTTTGCAAACTGAAGTGCAGCAGACATGTGGGTGTGAGGAGAAGGCATGGGTCCCCCCTTACTTTGGATCCAGCCATTTTGCTGCCCAAAAAGCCCACACCAGCACTGGTGATCCAGACAGAGGGGTTCTCATCCATCTCAGTGCACGGTTTCAAGTGTTCATGGCATTTCCACCATTTCTGTGGTGTTTTCTTGTGCAGCTGCTGAGAGTAGCCAAGTCAGCCTCTTTGCACATGGAAATAACCCCTGGCCAGTAAGAAGACAAGAAAATAGGGTGAGATGTGACTTAAAAGCACTGTCAGGTCAGGCAGGGCATGGCTTGGCTTCCCCTGGATCTGATTTGGGCTGCAAGGCAAGAACCAGATAACAAGGGAGTTTTGTGCTTTTTTTCATTGAAGGTTCCTGAACACCAAAGGGCTGAGAGTCACACACCAGTGGTGGTTAGAAAAAAGTAAAATGCACAAATCCTTACCTGTTGGTAGAAACCAAGTTCAAGGGTACTGATGTTCTTGCAAATAATAAATCCTTCCTCCTTATTTTGTAGTATTTATGAGGAAAATTGGGTGCAGGGTAGTTAAAGACATAGCTTGTGGTCTCCCAAAAAAGCCAGTACCAGAACTAGGAGCTGTAACCCCAAGAAGTGTTCTCTAAAAGAAGGGTTTAAGTGGGGAAAGAGGGGAGGATATGACTGGAAGACATTGATATTGGCCATAGCCTTCATGAGTGCTTCTGCCCTGCAGATGGACTTTCCCTCTGTTCCCCATGTGCCTCTGGGGAAAAAAAAAAGAAAAAAAAAAAGAAAAAAAAAGCAGCATTGAAAAAAGGATTGTTATTGCTCTGTCTGGGTCCAGGAATGAGGCTGAGCAGCAAAACTGGTGGCTGATCTGTAAAAAATAACCACCTTTTGCCCTTTTGTCTCATCCTTTTGCAGGTTTCCACATAGGCTTCTCTGAGCAAAGAGGCAGGCTGGTTTCACATGCCTTGTAGAGAGGACGGAGAAAATGGAAATAATTTCTGCTCTGGTATCTGTGTCCCTCCAGTAAGAAGCTGGAGTCCTCTGAAATGCACTGGGATGCAGGAGCACAGATGCTTGGACTGTCACACACCGGCTATATAGGAACATTTCCTTATTTCAATTGCTCTGGCTTTTGAGGACACCATTTTTAGGGCACAGAGGGGTTTAGATCAAACAGGAAGACTTAAGCTGGAGCAGGAATAATATTTGAGTGTGTCAAATTGGTTTGTGAAGGGCATATCACCCCGCGTTTCTGCATCCTCCCACTACACACAAAATCTGAGAGGTTTGAAGAGAGAGGCTGGGCCTTTGAGGAGGAAAAGAGGGGAGAAAACAGCATTAGATGGGATATTACCCACTGACTGCTATTTCATTTCTCAGGAGAAATTTATGATGTGATCATTAAATCCTCAAGAGACAAACCTGAACAGTGTTTTCTTCCTTCTGGGCAAAAATCTTGGAACTCTTAAAAAGACATCGTATTTCACAGCTCAGCAATCCAGCAGCATTTAAAGAACTGGAGAGAGAAGAGGAATTTTTAAACAAGCAATCTTTTTTTTTTTTTTTGAAAGACACTACACTGTCAGAATTCTTTTCAGGAAAAAATAAATTCTAACATCTGGTAATTAATAGCTTGTGAGCTGAAGAATAGTTGTCTACAGAGGCAGTTCACAAGAGTGCAGCGCTTGCCTTGCCCCTTATCTCTGAAGATCACTGCTCTCTCACTAAAGCAGAAGCTCTCCGGATATGGCATTTAACTGCATTTCTGCTGTTGTGCTTTAGGAAGACAAACAGTAGGATCAATATAGAAATTGTCACAATACTCAGGTTTACTGTCCCAGTTTTGTCTCCAGCCAGGGCTGGTACAACTTCACAGCTGCATCAAGCTCTGACACTCCATCTTGGTGCAACCAAGGGGGTCACAGCAATTTATCACTTGGATGGTTCCCCATCTTGGTGGCATCTGAGCCTCTCAGATACCAACAGCATTTGTCCACAGAAGCTGTTCCTGAGGCAGGAAAGGGGTTTTTTTTTTTGCACTTTTTTATGGGAGAGAACTGCAACAGAGGGATGAAGTGACTTGCAGAAGGTTACAGAGGCAAAGGGGGTGTCTACCAACAAGCTTGAAACCGTAACCACAAAACTTTCCACTTTACTCTGATAACACTGCTGAGGAACCGAAATAAAACACAAAAGTCTGGTATAATACTTCAGAACGGATGTCACCCACACCATTACAGTTTCAAGGATGGCATAAAAATGTTCATATAAAATTAAATTTGTGGATCTTCAAGAGCTGTGAAGCAGAACCTTTGAATTTCTGAAACATCCAGATGTTTTTTATTTCCATTTCTGGCAGGCAGAAACCACAGCTCCTAATACAAGAAAGACCTTTCCCTTGTTAGTGTCAAAGCAACCTCATGCTACTCCTCAGAAGACTGGGCCTCCCTGGAAAAGACACTACAAGAGGAGGACACAGGATGGTCAGGACATCCAAAACCAATGCCTGCAGCACTCAGCTCCACAAAATTTGGCAATCTTGCCAATTTTGAGGAAAAGCTTGCTTGGTAGTTGTCACACATCTTTAGATAACTGGGCTCCCTTTCTTGCATTTCCATGGACTTCTGTGTGATAGTCGGCAAATCTGTAAGTCCCTGTTGCTTAAAGATATTTAAATGCTTAAATCCATTCAAGATCCACACCCCATCTCCACATTGCTAATGACAGCACCAGCCCCCATATGCAGTGAGGATCCATATGCGTGAGGATGGTGAAGCTTTAGGTACTGTGCAAATAAGGGTAATGGTTTGCATCTTCTAACTTCTCATGATTTTGAAGTAGGGAAAAAAAAAATACTCTTAATGAGTTTAAAGCTTACACCAAATTGCAAAGAACCACAGAGTTTTGTGAAAGTATTCGTGGCACCTGTACAGCAAAAAAGGTACTTTTCATCTGGCGTGGGTGAAGATTATACAAAAGGTGAACACCCTTCTCACACAGCAGGGATGCCATATGTAGGCGCCTGGACAAGACGTGGCTGGATGTAACTATTTAAATCTGACTTGCTCGCTGTGCAAATGGTTCTTCAGCTCTTCCCCTGAGCTGCTCTGTGATGAACCTGTTGCAAGCAGAAGGATGGGGTACCTCATGGCTTCTGCACTCATTACTGGCTTGCTCAGCCTTGCAGTGTGGGCTCCTGGCCATTTCTGCAAGGTAATTTCATTTTGGTGACATTCAACACATTTGGACTTCTCCCTGCTGTGTGAAAAGTGGGTTGACATCTCATGCTGTAAAGTTAAATTGCAGTGGTGTTCCAGGATGAGGCAAATTATGGAGTGATATCTGCCCAGCTGCGACCAAGCCTGCTCAGATTGTCTTCCCCCTTCCCTGTGAGCTGCTGAATGCAGTGCAGTTCAGCTGGGAAGAAATTTATTCCAAGGAGATGGGAGAGGCAAAGTGGAATTAGTGTTAAATCCACCCAGGGACTGAGTGGCATGCAGACAGCTTGCATTCCTCACAACCCCATTCTCTACAGTTGGACTAGCCCATCAGAGCAGCCAGGATGCCATATACTGTCCTATTTAATCTCAGACAGAGGATCAAAGTGTTACCCTGACATCCCACCTAGGAAATTAAAGACAATTTGAAGATAAAGGGCAGATGGATTTTCTCAACACACACTGCCCGAGCCACACACGCCGTGCCCAGGTGACATCCCATAATTTTCAAGGAAGGACTGTCTCAGTCCTCAAAAACACAGCCAGGGAACTAATTTAAATATTTCCGTGACCCTTTGTGCTTTGAAGGAGAGCTAACCTCAGGTCAGCCTCACAGTTAACATAGCAGAAGAGAGTGTTCTTCACCTGGACCTTGGCACTGTCTAGTATTTTGAGTGCCTTGTGTAGTTTAGGGAGGAAAACATTATCTCATTCTCCACACCGTGCTCTGGTGACAGCACACTAAATTTTGAGTACCTGGAGCTCAAAGGAGGTAGATTTACATGGAAGAAGGATCTGGACTCTCTGATCAACTGAAATAACTGGTCAAAATCCCATGGACTTAACACCAGAGAGAGTCCTCAGGGAAATCAGTGGGAGTTTTCCCGTAGGCTTGCACTGCTGTGGCTTAAACAAAGCAAGGGAAAGGTTTCTTAGTCAGACAATGAAAGACAGAAGTCTCCTCTCAGCAATTAAAATATAGAATTCTACTTGAAAGTGGTTAATATTTCTAATGTCTACTTATGGCTAAGCCGCGTATCCCCAGCCCTACCAAATATGAACTTAAATACACAACACTCTCCGGAGTTACTTCTCAGTTAATCATTTATGTATTCTGGCAACAGATCAATGCAACCAGAAACTAGTTTAGTAACTTACCTTCAGGGTTGTCTATCTATAAACACTGCAGATTCCTAAGTTAAACAGAACCCAATTGTTTTCCCGTGTAATAGAGGCCAGGGCCTGATTTATATAGTTAATTTAAATGGTAATCTTAAAGAGTTGGGAAAAAAACAACCTGTATCATTAAGGGTTATGAAAGAGGGAGAAACTATTTACTACTGGGTTCAGAAATATGCAATATAAATGAAGATAAAATGCAAGTACCAAGACAAAAGTAATAAAATGATACCGGTATGTGTTGTCTGTGTTTACATAAAAGCGCATTAGTCCTGGCTGATTTTTCCTGAGGTTACCCTGCACCCACAGAACTGTCTGATGTCGGGATTTGTGTGCAAGTGTGCAACCCAAATTCTCATCTTTTTATTGTCGGGCTGAGGTCGCTGTCAGAAAGCATCAGGGCTCACCTTCCTGCAGCTACATCGAGAGTTTAAGTGAAATAAGTGTCCAGGCTTGTCCCTTCTCCTTAATCTTGTTTGGAGAAGAGAGGGGACAGCAGCCTTTGCGGATGGCTCATGCACCGAAACACAGCTCGCATTTGAAAGCGCCTTGCAGTGACTAATTAACAGGCATCTGTTACAACTTGTTGAGCCTTATCTTCATTTTCATACGCGCTATTTTGGAATGAAGTTTTATTTAGGTTCTGGCTCCTAAACGTTGCTCAAGAGTCACATTACAGGATTAGCCTTCCTGACAAAGGGGAGGGGATGCTTTGTGGTTAGCAGCGTGGGGTAGGAGTCAGGAGGTTTGTCCCTGTCCTGGCTGCTGCCTCCTCACCTACTCTGAAGCTGCTCCCTTGACTCACACAGCTAAGCCTGCGCAGATAGGAAGGCTTAATTAATGTATACGGAGCATTCTGAAATCCTCTTTTAAAAGCTGTCATATAAATAATGATTTAATAGTTTTCAGGTGCTGCTGAATTACCCTTCTGCAAATATCTGCTCCTGCAAACTGAGCGGCACGGTGTCCCCTCCACCACAGACACTCATTCTCAGGGGAAAAGCCTTAAAAGACTTACTTCCACCTCATCAGGGCTTCACCTTGGCTAGAGTCAAGGCAACAAGGGCAGAGACCTCTAGATGTAAAAACCACAGCCCATTGAAGCTAAAAGCCTCTGGATGGGATAATAAAAGATACCCTCTGTGTGGGTCAGCATGGAGGATTATAGATGCTCACCCACATCATGTAATCTTATCTCTGGGTGTTGCTCATGTGAATTGTGAATTCTTTGGCTGCATGTGCATATGTACGAAGGGGAACTTCCAGATCCTGTGAACTGGCTCATCTGAACCCTTCTATTTTTGTCTTTATCAAAGGAAAACCAGCAAAGGCTCTTCAGAAGCAGATGTGTGAAAGTTTGGAGATACTGAACCGCATGCAAAGTCTATCTGAATGGGAAGTTACACAGCAGCAATGCAAAGTGTGAAGGCAAAACCCCTGAATAAGACCAGTAAGACTTCCTTATATTTGGGACAAGTAATGGAAGTAGTTGTTTCAACAGGGCATGGGGTGGGAAGATACACTAGGCTAAACTGGGTGGTGATACAAACCAGCTTGGCAGGGGGAAGGCAGAGCCCATACCTTGGCTTCTGCTGAGAGACCCTATAGATCTGCACATTATCTCTGCCTATGTGGGCACTTTAGTTATGAATCGTCTGAATAAACAATATATACTGGCATCTGAGACACCCTTACGGTCAATGGAGAGGAACAGGCACTTTGGGGAGCAGTTCCTCTGTTATATTTTAGGCATCTGTTGTAGGAGGAGATGAACTGCTCTCCAAACCTCAGTGGGATGGTCTTTAATAACTAGTCAAGTGAGGGTGACTAGCTTGAATGATGCAGCCTGGATCTAAAGGAAGCACTAGGGTATCAGTCCATTTCTCTGGATTTATAGTCACTTCCTTACAGTTCAATTTAAAATGCCTCCAAAGAGAAATCAACTAAAAACAACAAAAAGAAGGACTCATTTCAGAGACACTAAAATAAGTGGGAGTGTGAACATATGTGTGTATCCACATGGGGAACTACTCTGGAGTCTCTGCAGTTCTTTAAATACACAGTGAACAC
>NW_010336182.1:0-11952 GCF_000700745.2 Antrostomus carolinensis | reverse complement strand
GTTTATCAGTTTTAATGGAGGTGATTGGAGCAGAGAAAGCTGACGATGAGCTCTGGACTCCTGTAATGGATAACACAAAGCAATCCCACTCCTTTACACTCATTTATCATGTGGCAGTTGGCCTGACTGAGGAGTGAAGGCAAACTGCTCTCAGTTGACACTCATTAAACCATACACTGTTTTAAAAAACAATATTAAATTAATTCTTTAAAAAAATCTTGTTCTTTTTTAGACAGAATCCCTCAGCTTCTGCATTGGTGTAATAGAGCTGAATAAGAAGATAGCCCACCAGTCTCCAAAACTTTTGATCTTATTTCATTGGAAGAGATGAAGGATCAGATCTACCTCTTAGCTACACTGATGTCAACCTGGAGTGACTTCAGGTAAGCTACCATGGATGAAAATTGGGCATGACTAGAGTACATTTTGGGCCCTAAGAGTTTCACGATACATCCTGTTAACATGAATTACATGCACACATTAAAAGAAACATAAAGCCTTCAGATTTTGAGAATGAGATAAAAATTCTGCTCTCTTACTGGCTTTCCTGAAGTGGTTTTGAACTGCTCCTTGCAGAGGTGAAAAGCGGGTGCTGTAAAGTCGCTTGCAATGTTTCCCACCACCCCTGCTCGTTTCCAGGGGAGGTCATCTCGTGTCACCACATCGTGTGGTTTTTACCTTGTACATCGTTATCTGCAGCGTGACAGGCATGGCAGCAAACTGCTCAGATGTGTGCTGAGGCCAACTTCTCCTTCAGGCCTTTTGGGGGAAATTCTCATTGCTTTTCCCTCAAGAAAAAACAAAAAAACCAAAAACAAAACCCCAAAAAACCCCACAACAAGCCAAGCACTAAATATGTTTTATCAAGAAAGTCCCAGGGAGAGAGAATGGCCCCAAAAAGCCCAATATTGCAATGCAGTGATGGGAAAGGGACCTTAGTGGATGTGGACTCAGAGGGAAGGCAAATTCATGGTTCAGATTTACAGAAATCCTCCCACATTAGCTGTGAGTTTTAGAGCTCATGTTTGGGTCCCTCATTTACCACTGACTTCTGACAAGAAGAGAAGATGTTTAGGGCTCAGTCTCATAAAGAAGCCTCCATATTTCAGCGTAAGGCATTGTGGCACCTCATCTTTAGAGAGTGGTACTACAGGAGAGACCCTAAAAGTCCTGTTAGAAAGGAAGTGCTGAGGAAGGGCCAAAGAGCTGCCACCTTTTTTTCTCCCTTGTACCTAATTGCACTTGACTTCTTTAATGTGCAACATCCCACTTTCAAAAACAGGGTGAGCAGTGATTCCCCCTGGACCAACCTACTGACCTGCTGTTAAGGGACATTTGTGGGATGGGGAGAGTTGAGGTTGTCCTCAGGATGTGGAGAACATCAAATACCTGCTTCCTACCTCCAGGGATTTCCAGCTTTACGCCATGAGAAGATTTAACACAAAAGGGGTATTTGGTACCCCATTTTGCAGGCAGGCTGATCCTGTCTGTGTTGTGTGGGTGGATGGAGGACTGAGTGGGTAGGATCCCTCTGGGACCTTAGTCACAGGATTTGCTCATTTCTGGATGTTAAGTTTGCTCACTGTGACCTCGGCATGACCTAGGTACCACACCACTTCCAGCTGGTTGTGTCCAGGAGCAACTCTGGGCCCCCAAAGATATTGCAAATCTAAAAGCGAGGTGCTCACAGCACCTTCAGGCTTTGTCAGGGATCTTCAAGGTCTCTATGTTGGACTTAAATCTATTTTATTTTTTTGCACAGCCCTTAGTCTCTTTGATGTCTAGTTCCCAGTAGTAAAATGGAGATGTTAATATCCAATTCTTTGCCTTAATTTTTTTTTCAGACAGGATCCACCTCTGCCCTTTATTAGACCTGCAGTAATAAATGCAAAATAATTGTACCCAAAATAGACCTGCAAATTAATCTGTCATGAGCAATGTAGATTGCAGGACTTTTAAAAGTTAATTATTGTTTTATGTAGTAGGTTTTCTAAATCATATGTCCTAGCAAAGTTTCAGAGAAATACCAGGACACAACTCTTTCATGTCTTGTGATACTGGGAAGCAGCTTGAGTCATTCTGCTATTGAATCAAATCCCCTCACAGCTGCCTGGCTTGGTGACCCTGCACAGATCGTACCAGTACTAAGAAAAATCCAGTTAAATGACAACGTTTTGCTCATTTAGAAACTGGAAGAAGCAGGAAAGTGGTATTTGTCATTCTTTGAGAAAAAAAAAAAATGAAAACAAAAACAAAACATCATGATAGAAAGAAAAAAATATGTTCTAAAGATAGTGAATTTGAGTCTTTCCCACTATTTCCCCCCCCCCCCCCTTCCCCAACTCCCCCTGAAGATCTGAACAAGCAGCAAAGATTAGAAGAAGTGGGTTAATCAAATTGTGTGCCTGGACATTGATGTTGCTTTGACTGAGCAGTGTGTCTGTCCTAATTAAAGAAAACTTTTCCAGGGGGTAGAAATGCACTTCAGTCCTTGTATGTTTGTGTTGGTCACTTACTGAACATGGGAAGCTGTGGCTTTGCTTTTTCCTTCAGTGAGGATAAAAATACACTTACCACACATTTGGCATTTCATTTCTCTGTCAGTGGGGAGGGTAATTTTTCAGCAAACAGCCATCCCTTCTTTTTATTCTTTTTCTTCCCCCCCCCCTTTTCCTTTTTATTTGAAAGGAGCATTTGATAGTGATTGAGGATGCCAGAATGACACCTCTTTTTTAGAGATCAGAGGATGAGAAGGTGCCTTGGGCAGCTGCAGGGTGAGTTCTTCCCCATGTATGTAGCCCCAGTTTTGACATGACCCCCAGATTTAGCAGCTTCTGGACCAAAAGTGAGCATCTCATGTTCATGATCCACGAGGGTTTTTTGGCATCGGTTGGACTCATAAAAAAGAATTGTACTGACTGCTGGGCCAGATACCAACTGACTGAGCAAACAGATCTCTGTTCACAGGGACATCCCAACGGTGACACAATGAGTGTTGGTCCCAACAGTGGAGAGAAAAGGATCTGGCTACATCCTCACCAGCATGGAGAAACCCTTATCTGGCTTCTTCCTCATCATCACAGGGAAACTCTTCTAGGAAGCCTTGCTCTCCTGGTTTATCATGAGAATAAAGTGGGAAGAAAGTCTTTCCCTTCAGAAGACAGTAAAAAGGAACCCCAAACTACCCCCCAAAACCTAAACCCAAACATAAGAGTCTTTTCTTCTTTTTGGCCTTTCCTGACTTTATTGCTCCTGAAGCTTTGGCTAGCATTCTTGTCACAGCGGTCACACCAGACCTGAAGGAGATGGTGGCGAGGCCAACCACTGTGCTCTGCTGGGCCCTTTCTGTCAGAGAGGACATCTGCTAAAACCAGCTGTGGCAGTGGCTTATGAGTGATGGAGAGCTGGACTCGGACTGCGATTCAGCTCATTAAAAGCACCCCGGGGGCTGCTATGGTTATTTGCCCCCTGTAGTGTTGGCATTTTTAAGGCCAGGTCAGAACTCATTGCTCCAGGCTCCGTGCTAACGGCTCTCTCTATACCCTTTGTCAAAGGACACGTATTTAGCCTGTCCCTCATCTTTATCCACCATGTCATCGAAGGCAAAGACCTGTGTCTGAGCAGACTCCTGTCCCTCCACTTCTCTCCTCTGAACAAATGTGGTCAGCGTGAAACAAAGCCCAGAGCAGCAGCACGTTCCCCTGTGAGCAGACGGAAAGTTTCAAAGGCACAAAGGGTATTTAGGCACCGACTTCAAAGTCAATAAGTTGGATGCTGAAAAAAAAAATCTCCCCCGTAGCCTTTATGTCATGCCACTTAATAAGTAATTAAAAGCTCAAAAATCATGAGTCTGCTGCTTTCATTACTTCCTAAAGCACACTCGATACATCATCGCTCTGTGAAATTCTTCACATGTACCGCATCCTACTTTAAATATGCCAAACAGTGAAGTGCTTAGCATTACAAAGGCAAAGACATCAAGGAAGCTTTGATAAAATCTGCTGAGCAGACAAACATCTCTTTGGTTGGCACTAGCCAGGCTAGGTTTTTATTCTACAATGATTAAAAACATTTCCAGTGAAGGCAGCTAGGCTTGTATTTTAGACACAAGACCATTAGGTGACAAAGAGTAAAACCTTTCATTACCGGGATGCTGGCTAAAGGGGATTAACCCATTCAGCATTTGCAGGATGTTGATGGTGTAAGGCAAAGGTTTCTCAGAGATGACTTTTTTCTGGGAAAGGGGAACTAAAAAAGGGATGGATGGTTTTGCTGTGTTGGTGGCAGAGAGGGTGGGAGAGGAGACTGTCAAGGAGATGCTCCATTTCCTAGTCCCACAATGATGTGAGGTATCTGAGATACTTTTGCAGGCTAGGGTACAGCTTCTCTGAGACGGTGAGACTGACATCTGTGCTGTTGCAAAAAAGCTGCCTGTAAAATAGGCAGGGCTTTATTTTTCCCTCTCAGGCTCTTTTTGTGGTAGAGCATGTCTGGCTGTAAGCTCTGGGTAGTATGCAACATGGTGAAGCCCCAACAGTGACAGGGTGTGTTCCCGTGATATAAATAGACATTTAAGATGAGCTAAATTTACTCAGTGAATCATTTATTTGCTAAAAATGTGGTTTCAGGGTGGCCGCAGTTATTTGCCAAATATGATGCATATTCTCAAATGCTTTTGGATTAAATTAAAAAATTTGGAAATGTTGAAGCACTTCATTTCAGCGTTTCCAGAAACACACACACAGAGACACGTATCTCACACTGTGTTACTCTCATCAGTCTGAGGAACCTTTCACAAAATGGAGAGAAGACAATAACATTTCTCTTCCCATCTACCCCCACAGCCCGGTGTTTTCAGCAGCTGATTGGGAAATCTCATGTTTTAGGAGAGTGCTCCCTACTGCGATAATTATGGGGTACTCTGACCTGGGTGCCTCTTTTTTTCTCCAGTTGAAATTACTTCTCTTTGTAAGAATAATTAAATACCCACTGGACGAGAGCAAGGGTGACAATAATTTTGTGGTTAGAGCACTCCCCTGGGATGTGGGAAGTCTCCGAACAACTGCATCAATGAGTAGTGTTTATATGGAGTGGAACAACTCCAAAAGAAAAGGATGAGAGAGGCTGCAGGTTACCCTATAGCCTGGTCATTGAAGACATCAGAGATAATGACAGCATAAGGGCTTGAAGCTGGTCTCGCACAGGGCAGGTAATTGTTTTGCTATGTGGGATGAAGTTGTGTGAGCTCTTTCATGTAGGTTACAAAAATGTGGTAATTTGGTTCTTCCACTTCAACATAGAATAAGCACTTTTTAAAAAAAAAAAATCTCAGAAAGTCTTTTAGGATGGGGAAAAATCCTTCTCACCCACTTAGAGGTCCCACATTCAATTCCCATTGCTGCTCAGTAGGCCAACTGGTGAACCTCTACATCTGTGAGTGGTGGCATGAGGGAAGCAATGATAACTGTTTATACCATGGTTGTGATGAGCTCCCTTTTCAAAACCCACTTCACCAGCTTTTCCCATTCTTCTAAGGAAGCTGTGGGAAAGCTCAGCATACATAAGCCAGTCTGCTGAGAAGCAAGGACTGCATGTCTGTCAAAGCAAAGGGAAAATCATAATTCAGGTCTCATTTTCTGGATTTACAGCAGAAAAATGCAATCCAAGAAATCGTGAGTACATTGTTGTTCTGTGCAGTGTTGCATGGGGTGGTATATGCAGAGTAAGTTTCAGTCTTCCCAGGAGAGGCAAAAAGACAAGTAGTTTTTATGGAAAGCTGAGAGGGTCAGCAATGGCTTGCCTCCAGGAGATACAGAGATGTGAGCAAACTATCAAGTAACATGGAACATGCATATTTTCTAGCACCTGAAAAGCTGAGGTTTCTGCAGAGCAAGCCACCACATACTTGTGGGATTAGGCATGTTAAGGAAAATGTACTCTGCCAACCAGGCTATATATATATATATATAGCATGATGAAGGGCTTGTTCCTCTGCTTTGGCTGGTTGATAGTAAACTCCATTTCATGGGAGAGAAGGGAGGTTCCTTTTTGCCTCCTCGCTTGTTCTTGTGCAAGACAGATAAAAACAGAGAGTGAGTTGAAATCAATGTTATCGCCTCACACAGAATAAATAGTAAGAGAGCTAAAAAAATAATATGTGGAAACTTTTATGCTTATGGACTGTTGCTTATGAACAATTAACTGGAGCTGAATGCAAACAGACGCTTTTGGAGAGGGTGTGTATTGGCAGAAATATCTAACAGGCCATTTAAACCTGGCTGGAAATAAAGACATGCAGAAGCACTGAGGTAGGAGAAAAAATCCTGAATGCAATGTTCTCATTCACACTAGTTTCAGTGGAGGAGGAAGCCTCACAGTCATCAAGACATCTCCATCTGCTCTCCTGTCCTCTGTGCAATGAGTTAAGGTCTTGTGGTCCTTCCAGACCTTATGCTTTTTTCACTCTACTCAATGATGTCCAGTTTAACAAGGTCATTTGGTCTTTTTGTATTTAATGTGTGACTCTTGGAGCAAGCAGAGGTGCGGGCATTGAAAAAGGTCACCTTCCTGCCCTCCAGGAGGGTGTAATTCACGCTCACTCGAGGAAAGCATTTGGATCAGTACAGAGCCATGCTTAGGCAGGATTTACTTTTTTGCACACAGCTCTGAACTGATGCTCTGAAGTGCTTCCAGACTTGAACTAGTGTGTACGGGACAGGTTTTGAGCAATGGCCATGTAAACGTTTTGGGCTGGTGCTCCACCAGTGATTACACCCTGCTGGCAGGGGAGCTGGTGTGCTGGGCATACAGGATCTTATGCACTTTCTCAGTGTGAAGGAAAAGAGAGGAATGGTAAAAACCCTCAAGTTGCTCTGGAAAATCAGCCCCTGAAAGCAGTCCAAATCTGCAGGGAGCTCTGTTTCTCCTCCTGCAGGGAATGGATGTGTTTTCAAGTGTTTGCTGCGTAATTGTGACCAAATACCGCAAGGACATTCTCTTGAAAATGCATTTCATCATCATAAATATGATGTAACACGACACTTCCTTACCAAACCATCCAGAGGTTTGTCTGTTACGAATTGAAGTTATTCCAGAAGAGTTACTTTACCTTAAATTCCTGTCTCATCTTAATCCAGATTAATTTTTGAGTACAGACAAGCCCTAAGGGCTTGACTCAAGGAGCGCTGCAGTAAATGATAACCTTTCTGCAGAACCTTGGATCAAGCCTGAGGTGCTCCTGGCTGCCTCTGCCTTAGCATTTTGGTTCAGAGCAGTAATGCTGTTTCGCAGCAGCTCCCTGGTTTGGCCTCCCTCTCCCCGTAGTAGCCCAGTTTGCAGAACAGCTCTGATAGACACAAATACTTTCTTTTTCTTTTTCTTTTTCTTTTTCTTTTTCTTTTTCTTTTTCTTTTTCTTTTTCTTTTTCTTTTTCTTTTTCTTTTTCTTTTTCTTTTTCTTTTTCTTTTTCTTTTTCTTTTTCTTTTTCTTTTTCTTTTTCTTTTTCTTTTTCTTTTTCTTTTTCTTTTTCTTTTTCTTTTTCTTTTTCTTTTTCTTTTTCTTTTTCTTTTTCTTTTTCTTTTTCTTTTTCTTTTTCTTTTTCTTTTTCTTTTTCTTTTTCTTTTTCTTTTTCTTTTTCTTTTTCTTTTTCTTTTTCTTTTTCTTTTTCTTTTCCTTTTTCTTTTCCTCTTCCTTTTTCTTTTTCTGTTGGAAATGATACCAGAAGCTCTCCTACAAGCCCTCATAAGGATATAAGGTAATAAATTAGCAACTGGTCCTTCAGCCAGCCTAAGACAGTGTGCAGGGTGGGGATTTTTCAGTGTAGGTGATTGAAATAAATCTGACCTGCAGTAACTACTATGATCTACACATAGTGTAGATGTTGAGCCCTGAGCACCAGTCTGTTTGATCTGCTGATACTCTCCTATTACTCTCTTGCTAATCTAGATGTAGCAATTACATGTTAATCTAGATATGGCCTATATGATGCATATCACTGTCATATCTCACTCCTTGCAGCCGCACACACAAGGCAAGATGACAACCTCTGCTTTGCAAGTGGAGATATGAGGCAGTCCGAGGAGATAGGAAAGTTGTGAGAGAGTTACAATCTCCTGGGTGTTGCCTTGAAAATGGTGTTTCTTCCCAAGTTAGCCCTAGGTGCCCACAAACTACCCTGAAAAGCGAGATGCATGTGATGTGGGGTTGGTGCAAAGGGGAGAGCTATGAGCTGGAAGCACATCCAGTGCCTCTCTGAGGTCTAAAAGGATAATTTGGAGGTCATAAAGGCAACTTTCAAAGCCTTTTCTCCACCTGGATGACAAAGGATGATGAAGCACCAGTCCTTGCTCTGACACAGACTTTCTTTAGGACCTCTGTCAAGTCACCCTATCTGTCTGTGCCTCATTTCCCCTGGTATCAAGGGATGGGGTATTAACCCTGCTCATCTGCTGGGGTGATGTCTGTGCAAGTGACCTAGTGCCAGGGTATGTTCCTGAGGACAGGACCTGACAGCACCATCACCAGCACAGCCTCCAGGTTCCAGCCAGCAGTGTCCAAAGCAGCTCTCCAGGACCGTATGCAGATTAGCACAGAGCAGGGGCCATTCCCAACACAAACTCTGCATGTGGCTGCTATGTTTCAGAGCCTAAAGGGGGTTAATGGACACGAGACCTTCTGTGTTTGTGGTCTGAGAGCCCAGAAATGGTCCCAGGCATTTTTAATTTACTAGCCCAGATGTAGCATTATCCAGTAGCCCTTTGGTCTGTGCTGCTTTCTTAGTACAGGATCAAACTGAATAAAGTTCAGGCATAACTGCACACTACCTTAATTTAATAAAAAAGATTCATTTTTTACACTTGCCTTAAGTAATTTCCCCGTCCCCTCTATAAACACCACCTTGGCTTTGCCTGCTTTTGCAAGCCTCAGTTTTTTCTTCTTCCTATCCTGAGGAGCAGTAAAAATAGGTAATCTTTAATGAAAGGTCAGCTATTTGGGCTAAAAGCCAGGCTGGGATCCCGAGGGGAGGGAACCAGTGGCTTTCCAGGGCAATGATGTAGTTGGAATGGTGCCTCCATTGTAGAGGCTACAGCTGGGACCGGGCAGCACCAGCAGCACCAGCCCGTGACGATGTCATCCTGCAAGCAGGAGGGGAAGAAAGTACAAGGAGACGTACTGTACGGTCTCCTACTGATTACTACATTTATCATTTTCAATAAATTCCGGGAGCAGCCAGCCCCTGTACCCTGTGTACTCTTACAACTCGTTTCCCTGTGAAATTGGAAACGGGACAAAGTCAATTACGTTATTTTCCAACAACAAACCTCTGTGGGATAGTAACTCAGATACTGGCTGCAGTTCGGAGAACAGCCAGAGTCCCACTTGAAATTTCCTTAACGGTGGTGACATGGTCACAGCTATGTTTTATTCCACCGGAGTAAACACCAGGAGGATTTTTATTCTTGAAAACCCTATCCAAAAGAGAATAAATCAGTACAGTGCCTCACTGCAGCCTGATGAAAATGAGAAATTCATCTCCACAAGCTCTTTGGGAGAGCTACCTGGTTTTTGTTGGTTTTGGATATTACCTTCTCTGGAAGGGCACAAGCAGAGGGAGCATTGGCACCATACCAGGAGTGTGGAGGGCAGGGGTGGATCAGATAAGCAGAAGTCTAAGACCATAAATACCTCCACGTCACTGCAACGCAAACAGCAGCAAATCCCCATGGAGAAGCAAAGTGGATGGGTAACTAAAAGCAAATTGGAGAAAACTGCCCCGATTTGGGAATTCAGGCTTTGAAGCCTCTGAGAAATGAACGGTGCTCAGAAGTTTCCCAACCATGTCTGCTAATTACTGAAGATATATTTTTTTTTTAACCTAGGGCTGGCTCACTCCATCATAATACTTACCAGGGACCTCACATGGTGCAATCGGCCAAAAATCAAAGCCACTTGGATAAAGCCTTGCTCTGTGAGTAAGCTAGCCCTGTGGGGATGTCCCTGGTTCACCTCTCATGCCCTGAGGCTGCTGGGTACAAGCTAGTAAAAATCTGAGCATCTTCTTTGTCGGAGTCACAGAGGCCTCAGGGTTTGTGAGTTCAGAGCTAAAACCACAGAGGAAAGGGACGAGGCTAGCATGGGTGAGCTCTTGGGCTGGTGTGGGCACAGCAAGGGTGACCCTGCCACCTCCTCCATGGTTTCCCTCATGGGTAGCTAAGGGGACACAGGGTCTCACCTGCAGGATGCTGATCATGAGTCATGATGTTGGTCACCAGCTAGTAACATTACGATGCCAGACCTGTCCCATCTCACATTGCACAGCATCACAAGCCTCTCCTCTCTCCATCTTCTCACTGTGCTTCTCTGGTTGGCTGCCAGCTCTCTCTTGACTAGGGAGGCCAAGGAGTCAACTGCAAGACCCACCCCCCAGCTTCAGTCCTGCAGCCTGTCCTTCTCGCAGGGTGACATGTGACGGAGAGGAGGAAGGAGAAGAGCTTTGCCATCTGGAGTAGGTTACAGATGCTATTGAGTCCACAGAGAGGGAAGTCTTGCACAAACCAGACCTCTAGAGAATATCTCCAGAGCAAAATAAACAGTGACATCTCAGTCAAGAACATCTATTTTTTAATAGAATTTTTATCTCCAACACATGTATTTCAGGTTTGGATTGATGACATTTTCTTCCCTGAAAACTGCTGGCCCTTGCCAAGGAGCAGAGAGCAAAGAACTGCCAATCTTACTGTTGCAAAGAGGGTAGTGTAATATTTAAGTACACGTTTCTCTTTTTGACTCAGCTTGCTGGAGAACACATAAAAGTGAAGAAGTCTGTCTTTCTCTGTCTGTGTGTGTGGTGGCAGGTGGACAAGGACAGACAGATTTGCTAATGTCATCTTGGACTTGTGCTGAAGGCTGTATATCCCCCACTAACCCAGCTGTAAAAAAGGCCTGGGTCATCCTGAGTCAGGACATCAGAGGCAGCTTTATCCTTGTTAGAGAAGTTCCCCATGGTGTGTCCCCTTTCTCCTCCTGAACCTTCTGTCCTTGTGGCATCTCAGGACTTTACCCATTTGGCCAAGATTTCTAGGCATCCCAAAATCCCAGACAAGTAGCCATGGGGTGTGGTAACCCTATTTGTATGCTCTGGCTGTGCCGTAAGCCCACAAGCCCAATGGGCCCCCTTGGCTTTTGCAGACCATGACTGACACACCATCTGTCCCAACGTTGCCCCAAACACTGCAACACACAAAGAAGCCACACAAGCCAAATAAACAAATGCCTTGAGCTGCACTAAAGACCTGGGAAGAGTTACCAGTCCTTTCTGATCATATCTGGAAGGCATGCAAAAAACGTGGCCATAAGCAGCACTCCTAAAAAGAGAGAGAGGGAGGAAAAATCATGCTTTTTTCCCTCACTTCTAGTTCTTGAAAGCAGAGTGATAATCAGTGGAGATAATCCCTGTCATGTGTGTATTCTTCTAGAAAAAAAAAGGAGAAAAAAAGGCTGAGGTGGCTCTGGAGCGTTCCTGCCTTGCAGCGGGGGCAATCAGACACCCAGGCAGTTTCCATGGCTCAGCACTCATAAATCCCACACATGAGTCACCAACTCACAGGCCCCAGCAGCTCAGACCCTGCCTTTTCCACACAGACACGGGCTCTCTGTCCCTATTTTCCCTACTCCAACCCTCTTGGTATGAGTCATCAAGAAACCTTCACTATTGCCTCCACCAAGCATCTCAAGGCAGGTTCACATGTGGAGATTGTCACAGGGACTCATCCTTCTTCCAGGTGTCTCCACTGAAAACATTAAAATTGCAGTTTTGGTTCATTCAGATTGATCTGAAACGCAGTTTGTTTAAATTTATGATTTGTTGTCTGTCCTGAACACATGAGGTTTTGCATATCCCCTGAATCAAAATGCTTAATTCAAAGTATAACTTTTTATTTTATTTTATTTTAT
>NW_010336181.1:0-2071 GCF_000700745.2 Antrostomus carolinensis | reverse complement strand
TCACAAGCAGATCATCACTGGATTTCCCAGAAGGATGAAGCAGAGTGAGGAACTGCCCAACGTTCTCACTAAGACATCTCACAGATGAGTGCATCCCCCTGGCTGAACCCTCACCTGCTCCAGTTCTTGCTCAGCGTATTTCTGCCTGCTCAGCTCATTCTCCGTCCCCTCCCGCAGTTCTCGGAGCCGGTGTGCCTCCTGCTTGGCGATGCTGATCTCATCCTGAAGTTTCTTCTCCAGGTGGACCTTTTCCACCTCCACAGAGCGATGCTCCTCCTGAGCCTTCTGCAGCCTGCAACACAGAGAGAGGGAGAGCCCGATCCATGTGTGTCGGGCTATCTGCATGCAGCCAAAGGAGTCCACAGCGCAAGGGCTGGCCAGCCACGATCCAGACCAACCTCGCTCTTATTTACTCTGTGTTGATGTCAACAGAGATCTGTACCTGGAAAAACAAGGAGAAAGTTCACCCTGCCCCAGAAGAAATTAAATTGTCAACTCCAGAGTCTCAACTTTACTTCAGTTATTAACTACGCAGTACTTATTGTCTTAATTTTCCAAAGCACGTCAAGTTTGCCTTTAATAAGCCCCAAATTCATTTGAATTGACAATGTTTTTACAAAAATTAAGACCTTTGCCTTTAATTAAAAAGAAAAAAAAAAGGAGGGGAAGATCTGCCTGAGCAGGTATGACCACCCAGCCACCCAGATGGGATGTCTCCATGTTCCACTTCAAAAGCTTTCAAATTTAGACATGTCTTCAGCTTGCCTAGGAGTGATTATTTTTCATCATGACAGGACTAAATCGGTAGGAACAACCGATTTGTAGGAACAAAAGGTCCTAACAGGTCACTTGTACCTGCTCAGGAGAGTTCAACCACTCAGCCCTCTGAAGGACACACCACCATCTCACAGCCACAGCGAGATGTTCCAGGGTTTGAATTCGCATTTCTGGGGAGTTGCACTTGTGTAAACCCAATCATAGAATCATGGAATGGTTTGGGTTGGAAGGGACCTTAAAGCTCCTCCAGTCCCAACCCCCCTGCCAGCAGCAGGGACACCTTCCACTAGACCAGGTTGCTCAAAGCCTCATCCAGCCTGGCCACAAACACTTCCAGGGAGGAGCAGCCACAGCTTCTCTGGGCAACCTGGGACACTGGCTCACCACCCTCACAGTGAAGAACTTCATCCTAATATCTCATCTAAACCTCCCCTCTTTCAGCTTAAACCCATTTCCCCTTGTTCTGTCATTAACTGCCCTTATGAAAAGTCCTTCCCCAGCCTTCCTGGAGCCCCTTCAGGTACTGGGAGGCCACTAGAAGGTCTCCCCGGAGCCTTCTCTTCTCCAGGCTGAACAGCCCCAACTCTCTCAGCCTGTCCTCACAGCAGAGCTGCGCCAGCCCTGGCATCATCCTGGTGGCCCTTCTCTGGACTTGTTCTAACTGGTCCCTGTCTTTCTGACAGGGACCAGTAACAATGGTTTTTATGGTAACAATTAAACCCTGGATCCAATTTCTGAGGACTGTGGTATGTCCATCTTGGGCTAAACTTCAGATCAAGATGTGATGAGTTCCCAGGACTCGTGCTTTAGCTACTGGATTGAACAATTCTGCTGCCAGAACCCAGGTGCATCAATCACACAGTCCCACCTTTTCAACATGAACTTCTCTTTCGAAAGTCTCCGTTATCGGAGTTTGAGGTAAATCAATAAGAGTTGGACAAGCCCACAGAGCAGGAGCAGCACAGGCAATGCTACTTCTAACCCAGACCAAACTGAGGAAACTCCTGTTTTCTGCTACGAGAGAGAAGCAAAGCTCTGCTCCTCACCTAGACCACCCCTTCTTCCTGCCCGTCCAAGCAGCTTCTCTAGGGACTGGTGGGATCTTGGATAAAGTCCTCATCTACACTGAAGCAACCAGCAATGTTTGTGAGGTGAGCAAGGCACCAGCTTAACCAGCAAAACCAGGAGCAGCTTAGAGCAGCAGATCTTCAGTGACTAAGTAGAACCATCCATACAATGACTCTACCAATACAATGGGACTAGAGCTGTTTAACATCTTTGTTGGCGACATGGA